>NW_022199294.1:1298001-1479751 GCF_009176525.2 Contarinia nasturtii | reverse complement strand
GCCAGTAGTAGAGCTTTTGTCAAAAAGTCAAATGTAAGTAGGAGTTGCACCAAATACGATGAACGAAACAGTTTTCCACTATGATGAAAATCTTCCACCGGTGTTCCGGCACTATACGTTTCAAAGTCGACATTTCGGAAATGAATATTTGGATATGACTTCAAAGCTTCGGTGATCGGCATCTCTGATTGATTGGTGGTGAAACCGGTTGGTGATGCAAATAAAATGAAAATTGTTCGATTTGGATTCAACTTTGCAGCAGATTCAACAGCACAAGCTTGCCTTAAAGTTAAACCAACACTTGTTTACGAATTTTCATCGCAATGGGATTATAAAGTGAATACAATACCTTGCGGTCATATTAATCATTTCATTTTTGAAACACGATGTCTCATGAAAAAATATCGATCGTTCTGGATTTGGCTGTATTTCTGCATTTAAAATATCGGCAAAAAATTCGATGTCATCCACATGAAAATCTTTTGGCGTTTGAAAGCACTTTTTTCCTTTTTCAATCTTCTTGTCAATTTTAATTGGTTTCAATAATTTTTCTGATGCTGTTAATTTCGTGGACTTTTTCCCCTTCTCAATATTCTCCTCAATTTCGATTGGTTTCATCAATTTTTCATCTGCTACGACCAGAGATTTCGTTGATTGAATGTCATTTTCTGATTGCGGCAAATTTTGCACGATAAAAACACACAACAGAATAAACAATAAAATTACACTCATAAATCGAATTCGACCAAATGCGTCTAGTCGAACCATTTTTTTTCACTAATTTTAATTCAATCACTTTGAAGAATTTAGAACAGTTTTGATAAGTAAGAAATACATTAGACTTAATCGATAACTGCTTGTCAACTAAATGGATTCGAGTTGCGAATGTCAAGTTACGCTCAGATTTTGGTTTATATTGCACATCGTTAAAATTGACACTAACCACAACTTTCTACTACAAACTGTGCATTTAAACAATTGTTTTAAGTTCACATAATATCGACTCCACGTACGATAATGCTTTTCCGATGAAGTATTATGCAAATCGTGATATATGCAGTTTTTTTCGTAAATATTTTGCACTCATATCTACAAAAAATAAACATTTATATGCAAACATATAAATCATTTGGTTTGACACAAAACTAAACACCTTATAAGTGTGTGTTTAAAAAAAAAACAGGCAAAACATTTCATATGATTTTCATACGTTAATTAGTGTAGAGGTCGAAACAGCTGTTTCAGTATTTTGAATAAATACATTAGCCAGACTATGGATGGAACATGTTCCAAGCTATGGTTGATTTCATTCCGGAAAATGCCAGTTGCTTAATCTTAAATTAATTATGCAAAAAGCAAAGTGTTTTTTGTTTGAAACAAATATTGTTAATGAGTTCTGAGATCTAAAAGACCTTGCGAATCATGAACACTCCAGAACAAAGATAAGGTGAAATTATAACGAAACAGACCAGACATTATAATGAGATATTTTCAGCCAGATGAATAAGCTCAGCCAGATATCGTCAGGAGCTGAAATCGAGTGAAAACAATAGGAGTGATTGTTATGGTTATAATTACACTTTCATTGCTACAATCACTATAACAATCACTTTTATTGTATTAACTCCATTTCAGCTCCTGACAATATCTGGCTGAGCTGATTCATCTGGCTGAAAATATCTCTTTATATTGTCTGAAACAGACATATTTAAATTCGATAAATATAATCAGAGAGTAGAAAACACTACCGCTATAGTAATACTATATTAACAATGCCTATAAATAGTTACTATTTGTACACATTTCGATTGTGTGACTACAACAATTTTTGCGAACTCTAATGTGAACAATGCGACTCTTTGTATTTAAAATCTACATACAAAGAGTTACCATTGTTCACATTGGAGTTCGCAAAAATTGATGTAGTCACACAATCGAAATGTGTACAGATAGTAACTATTTATAGGCGCTGTTAATATAGTATTACTATAGCGGCAGCGTTTTCTACTCTCTGGTTTGGTCAATATTGTCTTAAATAGTAATTAATTCATGTTTTCTCAGCGGTACATTTCCTAACTATCTGACATTTGAAATGCGATTTTTAATCAGAAGAACGCGACATAAAAATGGTTTTCCGACCAATTGGCAAATGACTAATTCCGCTAGCAAACATATATCCATTTCAAACACACACAAAACTTTTATTTAAAAAATTCAGTATATCCCTTTACTCCTTTCGATGTACACTGCAAGCGCTTGATAAATAATTCTGTTTCATCAATTCAAAAGACTATTGGCTGAGTATGTCTCGAAAATTTTCCGATCAAAATTCATCAAAGCATTCTGTTTTAAGAAAACGAATGTCGATAGAAACGGTTGAGTTAATGTTCAAGGTTTTTACATAAATAATCATATTTGGAATTACCTGCCGATTAATTACTTTAAACACGGAGTTTTTTTTACAAAGTTGTCTGGTGCTTTGAAATTTCTTTAATTATCGTCATATTTTCGATTAAATCAATATGATTTATCCTTCGGCAAATCATTTTTTCACAAAGAATTACATCAATAGAATTACCAACATCAAAAACACGAGAAATATTTAAAGGGATACGCATTTTCATCGAATATACAATGTCTGTAATTGATTGGTTTAAAAGTAAAATTTAAAAAACTTCGCATTTTATTGAAGATCAGTTACTTTGAATCAGGTAAATTTTGATTCGTTCCTTACAGAAATAACTAAACATATACACATTCAAGAGCCCAAAACAATTTAAGTTATGGCATGTTTGGAAATAGCATGGCTCGAAATTAATCTTGATGCGAAGAGAATGTTTGCAAACTATAAAATAAACAAATACAAAGTATAAAATTCAATGAATTATCGAATGTGGAATGTTTTTGGGAAAATACCATCAAATATATTTATTGGCTTTTGATTGATTTTTATCGTATCCATGCACGATGCAAAGCATCAATCATACTTGTGTCGAGAAAAAGTAACCACACACGCATACACGCAATACGAAAATACATTCAATTTGGGCGTTCAGGAAGAAACGTAACAGAGAGAAAAAAGTAATACGAATATTGATGAAGACATGAAAATGTGATGAAATGTCGATTCTTTTATTTTCATACTTTTATTTATGTGCGTTCAATGTTTTTTTTCATCATCCCCCTTCTGCTGTGGCGAACATAATTTATACGATGTCAACATTTTGTCAAACCAATGCGTCTTCCATTTATTTATTATTCCATCACTCAAACGCAGATGTTTTGAAGTGTCTTCATGATATAATATTCTGCATATTTACGTCCATGCACACGAAATCTACTGTTGTTACTACTCGCTTACACTTTAGATGATTATCACAAAAGTTGAATAGAATCACTTTTTTATACGGTACCGAGAGCAATGATAACATGTTTCATGACCTTTTCCGGACGTCAACAGAATCGGACAATTTGTTTTGAGTTGTAAAAAATGGCACTTTTCATCATCACTTTTGCGCTGTGGCAAAACAAAGTGCGACTAATTTATTATACGTTTTCACGTTGTTGAAGTGCAACGAACTTCAAATAAATTGAATGAAGCGAATCAACCAAAAATAAAAACTTTAAATTTTCTCTCCGCCATCAATTCGAATATTCAAATAATATGAAGAATGAAAAGGTATAGCTTCAGCGCAGTAAATTGATGAACCATTCTGTTTTCGTCACAGTTGAATTAACTGGTCAAATTGATCGATCGACTAAGAGAACGGAACCTATTTTGCATTCTACATTTCTCAAGTGACACTACGATAATTTATTTTGATTTGTTGCCAGGAAAGCAAACGAAAACCAGACGATATATAGAGGTATTTTCTTTTTGAAATAAAACTGAGTTCATCAAGTGAATTGCAACCAATTTCATAAAGGCCATTGAAACAGCGCAAATTCAATTTGTTTGGTTGCATTCATGCTGCGTTTTCAAGCATTTCAATGGAAACGACCGCTAGATCCAGAGTGTCTGGATTGCGTCCGTTGTTGGTGGTCATAGACACCACGAACCGCCACGAACTCTCCAGCACGTTTGGTGAGGTGAACACAAATGTAACTTGAATTCTGGTACTTGACAATATCATTGATGGCAATTTATAGCTGCCTTTGTCATGGTGCCGCATTCATTGAAATATAACGAACAATGCGGCGAAAAAGAGAAAAATCAGTCGATATTCTTTGTGCGTCGTCAATGGCACTGATTTAATATCATATACTCGTCTCGACTCGTGTTTGCCATTTTATTTTTTCTTGAGAAAAAAGACAAATTAAATCGAAATTGGAGGTCAATGCAACTGGTCGAGAACGGAATGAAAACCATTACATTGGATTAGTTCTCGGAAAATGTTTTATATTGTCGGAAGTTTACAATTATTTCTATTGAAAGGAAAAGAGCGACAACGATTGACAAAAGATATGTGGTTTGAATTAACTTTACTTGTTCGGGTCAAAATAGAACCTTTCATTGCTTATATCGATTGACGCAATTGCCCATGGCCGAACAACAATTTTCGATGCTTTTGTGCAGCCACATAATTCCACGAATTCGTAATTGTCAAGGGATACCGAGCGCCAATCAGTTTACTGATGAAATGTCAAAAAGCATCGATGAATTCCGCATATTTGGGGTTGAAGTGAACATTTTTCCGATCTAATTTACCTTGAGAGAAAAGTTCAAATGAGCATAACTATAAGTTGCCGTTGCCATAAGTGTATCGCGTGGAGACATTCAAAGTGAGTTTATACACCCCATTACATGTACTCTTCAGTTTACAGTTGAATAAATTCAAATCGTTTTCTTTTTATTTATGTTGCTCCAGATACGGTAACGTCCGAATCAAATGATTAAATATTTATTGGTATCCTCGTGAGGCCAATAATCAGTAATACTGATTCTAGTAATTACTGTCAGATTCATTCAATTGGAATCTCGCTTAATGACTATTTAATTGGTTTTTACCGGTGACATGTCGGATATATATATAAGTTTCAAAATCAATTTCAGAGCATTTATCGGCTCAAATGTAATATGATGATTGATGAGCATGAGTACCTCTCATACTATGCCAATAAGTAAACAAATGCAATGAATACCATTCCTCACAAGAACAAGTGGAAGAGTTGAATCGTTTTCCATTGGAGCTCTCTCGCACACACCAAACTTCCAAGTTTGAAAATAACACACTTGAATTTGATGCCAAAAATAAGTTTTAACCACTTTTCCGAAATAAATGTGAGGGGATTTGCTAAATTACCATTTATGTAAAATGCATTCAATGAGGCGATCGACCTGCCATGTTCTGGATTTGGTCCAATCTTTAAATCACTTTTCATTTGAAAATTCGTCCTACACAAAATATCCTACATGAAAATAATCCAAAACGATGTGGTTGTTCCAGCGTAAAAAAAAGGTAAAAGAGATGAACAGGTCAGGCAAAGAGCGATTAAAAATATATCACCATTTTAAATGGCTCGAAAATGGAAACATACAAGCTGAAATTAAAGACAATTAATTGCATGGAAATTGCTTGTTGTGCATACAAGGATTTGTGCCCATCATGATTTGATTGAATTTATAATTAGTTCATTTTACTGTGGGAAACAATTTCAACTTGGCGATGGATTCCAATATGATGGCCACTGCTAAGGATGATGGTCCAAATGAAAATATCAGTTCACAGCATTATGTATATGTGGACCGTATTACCATTAACATTGTGGTTTTTTCTTGCAAAATTTGATGTGCGGTCAACGAGAGAAATGAAAATTCAAGAATCAACATTACAAAATGCATTGGGTCATATAAAATGCTATGAAAATGCGTATTTAAATGGAACAATTTCACTCAAAAATGCATATGTATGCGGTTAAAACTTCAAAGATTACAAGCATTCCAAAATGAAATCAAGTGAACACTCACAAAATAATTGATATGAAACTGATTGGATATTTGTAATACAAATATTCATGTTTTGCCGCATTACATTTACAACGACGCAATGGAATAAGTGCTCGATTCATTTTCATTTTACACGAGCAACACACGAAATCATAATAAATTTTAAAATTTAATATTTATATTTTAATATAATTTCTGAATCATAAACTGAGCGCATTGAATGACCATAATTTCAACTCTCTCTCGCGCCCGCATCAGCTTGGATTTGTATTATTGGCGCCTCACTAACATTTGTGCATGCACACTTTTGTACTATCTGTGGTTTAACGATATTAGATATCAGCATCAATAGATATGGGATTTGCCAACGACTATATCTCTGTGTGTTATATTCTATGCAAATTGAAACTAATCCAGTCTAACTGGCAATAGTTAGTTGCACCGCAACGAAAGTCAACTTGAGGAAATAAATGTGAAAAAAAGAAGAAAAGTTTACTCCGAGTTGTGAGCAGCAGCTGGTAAAAGCAGATTGGTTTTGTGGTTTTGGTTTTAAAACTCAATTGTACACTATGTTTCTCCGCTCGATTGGCTTCACTTTCATATTTTTCATGCGTTTTAAACATCAATGCGAAATCGGAAGAGACGAGTTCGCATGGAAGAGTGAAAAAGTAGATGAAGATGATTGCAATTTTTATGATGAAACTATTCCATGAGTTCGTGCGGTATATCGATGATATTGGTTTATTGACATAGTAGATTTGCTTTTTACATGTCAAATCAAGATATAAATTCAATTCTCTGGCGATTTTCAGTAGACAAAATACTTCTTCTCTTATAAATTTTGTTCGTCGAAATTGCGTCAATATTATGTAAATTACGTAGAGTGCAATGTTGAATTTATTATCGATGATTCGATGAATTTTAATTCGCCAAAGTTAAACGGAACCGCAAGCGATATTGAACAAAATTCCTTGGAATTTCCGAACGAAAATTCCATTTTGGCACTTAATGATAACAATAGAATTTCAGAAGGATTTTGAATTTATCGACAAAAACCGATTTTATTAAGTCGTTTGTTGATCCGATAATACCAATCAGCAATATGACGAATTCAAAGTCATTAAAAAAATGGAATGGCATAAGTTTTATTTGGTAAAATGCCATGAAATGAATGGTTTGATGTTAGTCATCGTTTTACAATGTCGTCAATTGCAACGATTTTAGAATGGGCAATAATCATTTCAAAGTTGAACGATAACACCGAACAACCATATTTTCAATTTAATGCGTTTCGATTTTTTTTCCTGCTCTGTCCCTCTTTCACTTATTTTACCGAGTCATTCAAGTCGTCGCTTTCTTTTCTCATAAATATTAAATTTTTTTATAACTTTATGCAATGATAAGAAGTATGTCACAGCAGCCGTTTGAACAAATTTTTTATCGCTTGATGACCATTAGCGCGACACTTAAGTTGGAGTAGCTGCAATTAAAAACTGTACTAAAAACTATAAAAAAACAAGCAACTGGATTGCTTGCACAGTTCAATCAAGAATGTCATTTCAGCACATCAATAATAATAGCAGTTGAATGGCATGGACACAGCCAAATGCGTTCACGCTCGTATGATTAACCGAAAAAAAAAACATATTTTCTATCTTTCTCTCGACTCTCGACCAATAACTAGTCACTATTCTTCTAACAATCCAATTTCACGTTGTGTGACTTTATAACATTGCATTTCAAAACGTTCCCATTTTAATTTCACCGATTGAACACGTAGAAATAACGTAGTGGTGTTGTTTATCATTCTCCATTTCTCTTGCTCTATCTATCTTTCTCATTCTGTTTAATGACCTGATGAAATACTATAGTTATGTACATAAACCAAAAAAACAAACGTGAAAACGAAAGGATGCAGGCCATTGGTTTCGGTAAATGTTTGCAACAGTGTAAATAGTTTCGTCATAAAAAAAGAACGGTATTGATGACACAACTGACGCATTGAACCGTACACATTTTATTATACATCGATTCGAAATGATGCGAGCGTGTGTGTGTGTGTGTGTTGAAGCGCTCAACTATAACGAAAAACTTATTTATTAAATGTCATTAAAAAACATTGACGTAATTTAGTGGAAGCCAAAACAAAGAAACCAAAAAGTGTAATAATTCTTATATACAAAATGTATATTAATGTGTTTTTAAATTTTCTTCCGATTTTTTTTTCTTCTGTTGAAACGAATGAATCAAATCTTTCAAGCAGAAAAAATCGTAAACAATGCTCTTGCGAAATGAAATGTGCTTTTTTTGCAATTTTAAAGAACATTTTTCCGGGTTTTAATAACCATTTTAAATGCATAAAAAACACCGTCCGAAATGAAAGTTTAGTGAAATGTGAGTGAGTCGATAAGAGTGCGGTAATGTTGAATTTGCTTTCGTGACGGCTATCAAAATTATGCGCGACAATTGAAAATTGAAATTTGCATCCGCTGAATATTAATAATTTCATTTTGGGCCAAATTTTTGCGGATCAGTTTTAACGAATACACGAGCGAGAAAAACGCGCCATTTTTTCCAATGCGCTCACGCCTCACATTTTAATTAGATAGATTGTAATGTTGTTGTGACAGGCTATCAAATGAAGACAGCTTGACTTTATTTGGATAATAGATACGGCAATCTTGGAATAGGATATCAAACATAAAGTTACACCGCGCACATTTCATAATTACAAATGCAAATTATATGCAAATGATATTCTTAGCTCTCACTCCCGCACACCCACACTCTCTCTATCTATCTCTCGTTCAGCGTGATGCGATAATAGATGCAGAATGGCGAGAGCATCTATCCATTTCCATTTTGGAATGAATAATAACTCCTAATCGTTATTTCACTTCATATTCAATGCATTGCAGCTGTTGGCATATATTTTCCGATGAGGTGTGGGCATTGTGATGTGAGTCACCGTTTTTGCGCTGATAATAATCAAAAACATATTTATGGGAGCCACTTAGAGGCGTCAATATGATTTACAATATAATATATTTTGAAACTCGCAGCTGAATTTGATTTGCTATCGTTTAAAATGCAAACCATTTTTTTTCGTTTGCCAAAAGTTAAGTTATCACGAAAAAAAGGCTTAGAATATGCGAACAAATGTTGTGGAACAAATTATCTCTCAATCATTTTATGGTTGGCAATATGGTATAATGAACTATCTGTCATATTTATCAGATTACATTTATATATTATTATTATTTTTTGCCATTATTTGTTGATTAAATTCGTTTGCGTATATTTTGTAAATGAAAATGTGCGTGAAATATGTTTGGAGTACTTTTTGTTCAGTTGTTGGACGTTTTCGGTTCATATGACAAATGACTTCTGATTTATCATAACAACAGGAATGTGGCCGAGCGAAAAAAAGCGTCCAACAACAATTGTGAACGATGTGAAGAAATTTTTGTTTGTCCATTGTAATGTTTTTAGTTTGTTTTTGTTGGTCGTGTTAGATGTTTATGGGTTGAAGCAAATGAATTTGATACATCCTTGTCGGATACAATATGAACGATGTAACCCACATGGACAAGGTCAAACGACATTCACGCAACGACTTAGGCAACACGAAGCGTTCGGGTTATTACGTGTGTGTCTTATACGTTGCTTTCATTCAAAAACACTCCGGATTCTTGGTGATTTTTTTTTCCATACTTCTGGTCATTATTGTTGGTTGTGGCTGTTTCAGGCATCTAATACTCTACATTATGCCATATAATAAATGGATATTTCGGATTAACAATGAACGGAGAAAAAAAGAAGCAAAATGATGAAGTAGCTGATTCGTTTTGAAAAGTGGCAACAAATGCCAGCTCAAACACAAAACACTCAACTCAACTTTTAAGAGCGAGAACCAATTCACCATACGAACAACATGCAAGAGTAGATTAACGACATACACACACACTTAACAAAAGCATCAGAGAGCGACCGTATACAGTCGAAAAAAGTGAGCCCAGGAAAAATGGTATATCTTTATAAATAAAATATGATCGACGAAACATATATTACGTCGGCGGGCTTAGTTTGTGTGCTTTTGCTTTTGCAAACTCCTCAATCAACCCAAATATACATGTGCATATATTGCAGACCGAGAGTATGCGTGGTCATTTATTCATTTAGGCCGATATATTTCATATTATGTTGTTTGCACTAAGGTTTCAATCGCCGGAATAGTGTTTTAGTGGCGCTGTTTCTAGTCAATAATTCACATATGTATTGCCACAAAAATCTTGATATTCGTTCCCGTCACTCTTTATTTGCTTCCAACGATATTCGATTTGTGGCTACAAATAAATGCGGTTACTTCTCCGAAATCAGATAAAATCAGCAGCAACAAAAACAAGCGCCAAACCATCAAATGTAATGATCTGATCCATTCAATACCGATTCATAGTTGCGGCCCAATGTCCGCACACGCTAAAATACACGCTCAAATAGAATCGATGGCATTTTAATCTGGCAATTTATTCAATTACATTTCCCTAAATCCAATATTCATTACATCTGTGTACATTTCACTATACGGTTGGGCCACAAAATCCGCACCAACATTTGTAAAACTTCCACGTTCCATTCGTAAGTGTGTGTGTGTGCGCGCGCGTTAGTGTGTATGGGTGTGCGCTTATGGGTGTATATGGGTGAGTGGGCATTGTGATAGAAGCGCAATGGTAATTTGCATTGAGTCCGAAACCATTGGCGTGAGGCTATTATCAGCGAATCTTTTTTTTTTTCATTTCGGAACCATCCGCCTTAGTGGATCGCTTTTATTGTTTTATTGCTTTGACCGGCCAAACTATTTCCAACCATGAATTTCACCCTCAAGCACTAACCACTATCGCACATATACAACATGAGAAATGAATTGCTTGTATCCTCTGGTTTGTATGTTCCCGTTATGGGATACGAATGTACGCGAAGCATTTGTGGTGTGTAATTACCATCCTTTGATATTAAGTTGAGCTATTACAGTCAGCAAACCAAAGCTGAAAAATAAAGAGAGCGTCAGTGCTCGATAAGCGTTTGCCTTTTGATAATTTAATCTAGTCACGAATCATGTTGATCTCAGTATGGCCGGAGAAAAAGAAAGCATTCGATTTACTTACACAATTTAATCTTGCAGTGCAACAGAGCAGTGAAAAAGAAAAAAAAAACAATCGACAAAAACTGCTTCGAAATATCGTAAAATTGCTGTTAATTGTGTTTGATTGCATGGCTGCAATTGAAATACGACAAAAAGTCCAATTGAATAGGAAAGGCGAAAACCACACGAATAGTAATTTCGGATAAAATTAGAGCATTAAATATAGCTCACAGACTGTGAGTAATAATAGAAGTCGAAATGCAACACGTTCTTTGCAAATGGCAGTAGAACATGATCGATTGAAATACAATGTGTTTAAATTAACAACAAAATCCAGATAAATTTTTAAAATGATTTAACCCACACCATGGTTTTGTATGTGATTTAATAACAAATGTCACCGAAAAAGGGGGAAGAGGCGCGAGAGAGTTGATGTTTTGACAATATTAATTAGTCAAATGTAAATAAATCATTATCCAAACTGGGTACCGTTTTTCCCATATAAATTATGCATACAAGTGTATATCACGAACGAACATTGAACATGTAACTGTTTTGCGAAATTCACTGCTTTCGATTTACAGGATATGCGGGATTCCGTAAATTAGACAAACACACGCTACACCAAGCGTCTGAAATGCGATTACATGAAACACTCAACGAAACGTTGAACATTCGAAGAATCGTTGCAAAGTCATTCGCTCGTTTATTAAATAAACGAAAACTCTTGCATGAATCTTTAATATTTGACATATATAAAATGCTTTCAACACATGTAAGAAACAAACGTCAATTAAGTTGTGCAAATTTAGCCCATTTACAATATTTGAAATTCGACTGAATTCGATCCAATTAGTTTAGTTTCCATTTGGGTCGATTCATAGTATGCATTCAACCACCAAACAGCCGCACACAATTTATGTGAATCAAATTCGTCATCACATATTCGACAGTGTATGTCCTTTTCCTATATAACCACGTGGTGTAATGTGAAATATCATAAAATCGTACCGAAAAAAGCGCCTACAATAAAACCAAAAATGAAATGAATTTGGAATTGCCGGATAAAATGTGTACGCTTCGATGAATGTAATGTGTGTGTATATGTGCGCGCTGACGCGTTTTTATGAATATTGCCTCATTACATGATGAATTTTTCCATTTGGCCCTTACAACAAAATGCCACGCACATATAAAAAATCATAAAAATAAAAGAAAATTAACGAACTAAACATACATACAAATGTGTATGGACACACGTATAGCGCCTAAAAAAAAAGAAATACGATATACATTTTTTTTTTCTATGTCTTATTGGAATCGACGAGCGAATATATTCGGATGAAAAGTGTCCCAGTTCACATCATCATTCGGAAATTTACGTTCGAAGAGAAAAGGAACAATCAAATTATGTGCAATTGCGACATATAAAAAAATACGCTCTTTACGCTCCATTTTCAACGGGTGCTTGGCCAGAGCATTCAGATATTCATATATGAGTGTATAATAACACATGTTTTACATAAAATCATACATGTTCTGTGATTAAAATTCTTGTTAAGCGTGTAATGACATCGTATGACTTTTAACGATTGACTTTGATTTTATTGCAATGCATATAATCCGTTGGTAAACGATTTCTAGGAAAATGACCGAGACACGGAAATAATGTCGATGACTTTGATGCTCGCATTCGTCATATTTACATGAATATTTATCGAAATGCATTTCCTTTCCGAACCCATTTCAATGTACGTTCATTTCACTTCAAGTTTATTTTATGGCGAAGATCAAATTTTCTTTGAATACATTCGCTTAGTCGTAAGCTGAGTCAACAGACATAAATGACTTATAATTCTTTTCACTCGAGTTGATTAAATTCACAGATAACAAATAAATTCAATTTCTTTCCAGAACTCTCTTATCTCACTTTTTATTTACCAATAATTTTCCTTTTTAATACAAAAATCAATAGTAAACAACTGAACAAACAGAAAATCACTGATTAAAATTATTCGTTTCTGACTTCATGAAGATGAACACTTGATAAATAATTGTTTATTTTTTGATAAGACACAACTGCACTACTCAAAAATAACTGATCTAATCCAAGGTAGTAATGTTCGTATTTTGACATAAACATTCGGATGTTCACCATTTCGCCATGCTGCAATGCCAATCAATTCATCTTTATCGCTCGAAATCAATGCGCTGCCATTATCCAATTCTGGAAATGTATCATCAGTCGTTGCACATGTGCAAAGGATTTGATCTTTCGCTTCGAAATTGTCGAGATGTGGCAAATATCTCCCACATGATTCAAACTCACTCACATTTGTTTGATGATATTTTAAAATTTCGGGCGTGTCCGATTGATTCTTCAAAACAAAACGAAAACCAAATATAGAGAATGTAAAATGAAAAAAAGAAAATAGCGATTCAACAAACCGATTCATCGATTTTTTCCCATCCAACGGCGTGCACCATATCACCGTCAGCGATTTCTTTCATTGGTAAAATTGCTGCTTGAACAACGGTCGGAATGAATTCAATATCACTGTTGACTTTTATCAACGCAATATTATTTAATTGACTTTTTTTCCATTCGAAACGAGGATGAACAATGACTTTTTCGATGTCATCGTTCATTATTTCACTACAACTACGATTATGTGATCCATAGCGCACTTGAAGTATTTTGCTACACACAACGCAGAACTTACAATCCATCGTTTGTTCAAGATAACACCGCTACAAATATGCTCCGATTGAAATGATATTGATGCTGTGAATAAAAATTTATTCGATGGAACGGGAACATTCGATTTTATTGTAATTAAATGACCCATTGAACTGGCACAAATTAGAAGAATAATTAATTTTAACAACATCATTGTAGGTTTGAAGCAAACTTTGAACGAATAATATTGATTCTACTAAACACACCGAATAAACAATCATGGATCAAAATAACGTGCGAAAATTTGTGCGTAATGATTGGAAATGGTACGATTTACAACGTGCTACAAATTAGATAACAGAGAATGAAAGATAAGATATTGATTATTTCAATTTAAGGCATAAACATTTGGTGAAACCAAATCAAATGTTGATGTAACGATTATAAACTAGTGGGGATCTATTGATTACATGCATACACGACCGGTTTTTTTTTTTAAACTTTAGAAAAATGTTTGAAAGGAAAAAATCTCGGAATTTTTTTTTCATCAGAATTGTTTTTTTGAAAATAGGGTTAGTTAAACATTAAGATCATTAAGTTAAACATTTTAAGATCAAAATACTCTAAATGAATAGTATTACTAAAAATACACATTGTATTTACCTACACGTAATACGAATGAGTCATACGGTATGACATATGGTGAACTAACGCATATGTAGTTCCTGAACTAAGTATAATTGTGTTTTATGATGAACCATGAATAATAGAAAACAAGAGGAAGTAAGAAAATTGATTTCTAATTACAATCGCCCCACCAAAGCACTCACTGTATACCTCTCAAAACATTTAATTGATAACATTTCAAGAAAATAAATCATTTTTTCAACAACTGTATTATTTTACACAGAAGCGCTATAAAAAGTAACGAAAATACTATAAAATAGTCGTTAATGTTCAAAATGTATAGCAATATAGTGCGATGAATAAAATTGCTTTGTGTTGACATTGACATTTAGCTCCCATACTATTTCGATATTTTTTTATAAATGTCCCACACCCACCCCAATATGGTTATTCTTTGTTGATGTAAATCGTTTAAAACGAAATAGAATTGACTACTGGCATTATATCTATATGTCGATTATCCAAATGAAATAATCGTCAAACTTTCAAAACGTCATCGCAACCATAATCTCAAGTTCTCTGCTGAGAATGAGACGGTTTTTCTGATTACTGCCAAAAGCGAATACCATAAATCTTGAAAGCATATTTCATTGATCGTTACATTGTATCGTATACTTTTTTTATATTTATTCCAGAGACGAAAAATGAAAAACTAAACGACTTGCATATATGAACATAACATCTAAATGTGTTTGTGTGTCATTCTAAATTGTTAAGTAATGGAGCGGTAGAGAGTGAGAGAGGGAGAGAAGCGAATAAAATGAAATAAACATCGTAAATGTATCAATTGAATGTGGTTGAAATGGGATTGAATTTTTTATATGAGCATGAAATTTCTTTCTTCATATTTTTTTTCGATTTGTTTAAAAGTTTTGATGAAAAAACGGAAACGAGCAAGAAAATGAAGAAGAAAAAATAAAAATAAAATATTGATATGAAACTGAGCAAATCCATTTTTCATGTGGCTAGTATAGCATCGAATGGAGAATTCAATTGCCCATAATCGATTTAAAGTGTTCATTTAATGGTTATAGTATGAGTATTTGAAACATCGAACTGCTTAGTGTACTCTCTTTCTTTCTCGCTTGAATTTATTTCAATTGATTGTACCAATAATAAGAAAACCTCACTCACACTTGAACGAATTTTATTATTGCTCTGTTTTATTTCAAAAGTTATACTTAAATGGTGGAATACAATTTAATGATGAAACCGAGAATGAGGAAGAAAGAGAGAGCGATTAAAGCAACAAGAAACGCTGACCGGTGTCGGTATCGAAAAAAGAAGAAAATAAAATGGGCGCGTGTAGTGAATTTTTATCGTAAGTTTGATGAGCGAAGAAAAAAACCCAAATAAATCATAAATTACGTGTGAACTTGTATCAAATCATTTGATGATGCCAATGTATTCCATTGAACAGTGAAGAACAAAAAATGGATGTTGGTTTGCTAAAAGAGCACGAAACATATAAATTTATTGCCAAAAATAGACGCTTCCAAAAACCGGTCTGAATATAAACAATGGGTCAAATGCCCATGCCGGAGCCAATAAATAATATGAAGAGGCTAAAATTGAATGTTACAGATGATGCACGTTTGCCAACCGAATCATTCGATCAAATCAATGTGGCCGAAATTATCTTTGCACACGACTTCCATTCACTGCTGTTCAATTTCGCTGTAGGTGTAAATCAAAACGGCGGTAGTAAAACTACGCATCAGTTTTTTATTGTTGATTCAGCTATCCTGAATCGAAAAATCGATCATCTGATGAAACAATGGTCATTTCGTTGTTATGAATTCAAACGAAATGGCTAAATTGACGATTTTTCTGTAAACGAGAATTGTATACGTAAACAATGGCCGAGAGGACAGCATTGCCACAACGATTTATTCATTCGGGCATATCGATCCAAAGGTATGCTTAGAACTTATTACCTACTTCACATGCCAAAGTGCTTCATCAAAATACAATTTCATTGAACAAACTAGAAAAGTTATCGAATCAACATTATAATGCTCATAAAAAAGCGAATACAAGTAAATAACATGTTGATAACATTTTACTAGTTAAAGTAAAAATTCGATTCCGTTGAGCAATTCATTTCTTCGCTTCATATATTGGATTGAGTTTCGATCTGTTCGAGATGAGCTTAGCGAAGCTTAAAGTGAACAACACACACACACATTATCAACGCCCGTTTCAGATGATTCGTAAAAGGAAATGTTTGTGATTCACTCGAGGCAAACACGGTTAATGGCATCACATGCAACTGAATGTTCGTTCTCTCGATTCTTTCTTCCCCTTTTTTCCATTCAAACCTTGAAATACTTTTTTTTATCAAAAGAATACATACCGTCATATTCAAATCAGAAATTCTGAAGACTGCTCGAGGAATTTCTTTTATTGGTTTATATATAGACAGTAATGTGCGAAGGGGAGGGGGAGAGGGGGGATTTACCTTCCCTCTCACTTCAAAATTCTTCCGATTTGCTAGGAATTTTCGTCCAAAACGAAATTCTTCCCGATTTCCTAGGGTTTTTTGAAGAAAATTTTAAAAACAGCCCCCTCCCCTGGAAAATTTTGCTCGCACATTACCGATATAGAACATGTTCATACATTACGATGATCTTTTACCAAACAATTCTCATTCTTTTTAAATAATTTATCCAAATCAATAACATTTTTGAACTGAACAATAATATAGAAAAAAAAAGAGTTTTCAATGTCCCGATAGGTGTACAAAAAAGAAAATTTAAAAGATAAACGAAACAAGCACCAGTTTCCGGTTGACTGACCGATCAAATTTGAATGTTCATGTCTATTCAATTTTTCATCCGTTTGTTTGCACATTTCGATAAATAGTTTTTCGATTGTTTACTTTAATTTCAGATTTCGAACTGCCGGTTTGCTACCCTTTGGTGAAATGGTCAGCATACAAACGATTCGTATACTCTAGTTAATCGACACGAAAAAGAAAACAAAAAAATATCACCGACACTCTTACCTGAATACCGAATATTGACGTCAGAGCCTAAACCCGTTCCGAAGGTAAGTTGCATAAAGATTATTGAAGATTCGTATTCAATAGAGAAATTCTGTGAATTAAGGAGAATTGTATTCAATTTGCTGTTTATCGTTTGCAAGAGCAAAAAATCTCATTGTCGACTCAAATCGACGTCAGCATCATTTGTACCGAACCGAACCATATCATTTGCTTATATCTCATCTAAAGCAGAAGGGTGAAAAATAATAATTTAGCTTTGGATACTTTAAGGAGCCCTATGAATAGAAATGTAATATTTCGTCGATGAAAACAACACCAGGCTCTAGATATCTGTGTTTGATGATGCACAATTTTTCTATAATATCTTAGCGGGAAGTGCTTTCGGTTGATGGTGTGATAAAAGATTGGAAATGAGGCAAAAATAAAATGGCAAAGAATCTATTCAACATAATTCGAAAATCCCAATATGAAACGTGAAAAATTGTTGGCCAAATTTAAGTGGATGAATTCAACAGCGTCTCTTTTATGCTACTTAGTCAACATGGTTGAGCGTTTCAATCTCGCTTTTTTTTGTTCCTTTATTAGAATAGCAATCGAGTGAAGAAGAAAAAAAGCACGAAAATTGAGCAGTCCGGACACGCGTTTTCGGACAATGAATAGACTACGGAAATTGTTGGGTCGACGAAATACTAAATAGAAATTCAATTTCCTCCTACAATGAATTCTTCACTTTTTTTGTGTTCGTGTTTGTTATTCAAGAGCACACCAACTGTGAATGCTTGAATATACTTTGGGCGCACTCGAACGATTTGACAATTAAGTGACTCCTGCGGATAAATTGTATCTCCATATAAAAGACCAAAGATTCGGTATTCAGTTTTTTAATAACATTCCGCAAAACTGAACATGTTTAAGAATTTCTCGTGGGCGTTTGAGCACATACAGTTTTCTTCCTGTTTTTGCATTTTGATGATTGGCCCATGTTTCGTTCAAATATTTCATATATTGAAAACCAATATTTTTCCCAAAACACAAACCATTTCTGAAGTTTTCACATTCAAATTTGACAACAACAATCATGAGGGGATTCGTTGAATCAGCAGTATGTCAAGACATTTTTTTCTTAATCACAAAATCAGCATCATGCTAGACACTCTGCCATACATGCTTATCGGAATCAAAGCATTCGATTGAATGGAATGCTCATCGTTATTGGCCCCATATTGGCATTATATATTGGTTTGCTGAACGAAAGCTTTGCACCCGATTAAATGGGAATGTCCATTTGCAAATTGATATATCGATATAAACATCACTAATTGAAACATTGATTCGAGATATCTGTATGCTCGATAAACACTTTTTTGCTGCTCTCGGCTTTCCAAATCGGGTGATATGTGTGTGTGTGATTTTATTTATTGACATTTTTTCCATATACATTCAAGCAATTCGACTTCGTGTTCGATGATGTCAGCTGCATGAGTCTCGATTGTAGTGTAATCGTTTTTATCGATATATCATAATCAGAGCAGACTCGAATACAGAATAGTTGAACGATGAACATTTATGCGAATGGCTTTTGACAATTTGCCAAACATCTGAAACACTGTTACTAACCCAACGAAGTCAAAATATTGAAAAGCAATTTAATGCGGGGAGGGAGAAACCATTGATGCTGTAATGAGAAATCGATGTCATTACAATATTGTCATGCGAAAGCAAATTGGATGCTCTTTTGATTTGCAAGCCACATAGCAACTCAATTTCATGTTGTCTGAGGACCAGGAAAAAGGAAAAAAAAATGTATTCGAATTTCCTGACTCTGAATAATTCATTTTGAAGGCGAAAAACCGCACATCGAATATGCTGTTTGTGTTGCACGAATCTCAAGGCATTAACATCAAAGACAAATGATAGCACCCAATCATCAAAGACAAGTGAAAATCGGAGAATAACATGAGAAAATCTGTGCATTCAGATTTAAAAACAGCACAACAACCGGAGACAAAATGAATGTTCACGTGTTTTTCGAATGTTCGACGTATACAATGTAATAATGACATTAACCTGATTTTGGTTCTTATGAAAATCAAATTATATTCTCGTTTCAATTTCGAATTGTAATACATCTTTGGTGCCATTCAGCAGCAAAATAACATAGACTCTATATGCGAAATGATGAAAAAGGAGAACAGACATCAAGATGGTGGAAAACCTATCAATTTACTTCTAAATGACTTTAAGCCAAACAAAACTGCAAACTGACAACATCGATTCCAATTCATGTGCCAGATTACCCGTTCGAGTATCGAACTAAATAGCTTAAACTAACGATCCGCTCGATTCAAAAATCGAAATCAAATCCATTCGCATGCAGATGTAAATACCAATCCGAAAAAAAAACGAAGTAAAAACAAAAGACGGGACTTTGTCATCGTAATGTCATGCAAAAATGTTAAAAAAAGCGAAAGAGGAGTGGCAAATTCAAGCGCAGTGAGGTAAAAAAGGGAATTTGAAACTTATACATTGACAAAAGAATAGGTGTCCTATTCACAACTAAACCTGAACTTACTCAATCTTTGCAAATGCTACTTCATTCAAAGCACCAACAACATCTACCAAAATATACATAAGAAAATAACATTCATTCTTATCGTATGTCGTTTTCTAGTTCATCTCCATCAGCTGTCGGCTTTGTTGAGATTTCTTCGTTTACTTTTTTTTCGCTTCGTTCGCTTTATGTGCATATGTGTGTTTGCTTGTGTCTCTTTTCACTTACGACTCAAGCTATTTCAATTCGCTTGAAGAGAAAAAAAAGTTTCAATGTTTCAGTGGCTTTACTCAACGCCGGAGAAAACTTTATTTTCCCATCATTTCATTCTTTATTTGATGACGGTGTCAGCAGTGTGCGCGTTCAAGAAAAACGAACGAGACAGCAAGTTACTCAATGATAGAAGAAGTAAGTATATGATGGAAATTGGATGGAGGTTGCCATTTTTCTTTTGAAACATCATCCAATGTTGATGTGTTGTTCTTCAACTGTCTACGGAATGAATGAACAGCACACAAAGTACGAAGACAAATCTAGAGAAAGGAGGAAAAAGACAAGCAGATCAGCAAAAATAGTTTTGTATGCACGTTGAATGTAAATGACATGAAATTCAATTCTTTTTGCTTATTTCACCGAAAAAAAAAACAACATATTTTACTTTTCTCTTCTCTTTTTCCGTTTTCTTTAGTTGTGTGTGTGTTTATTCACAGGAAGTGTATTTGCTTGAGAATGGAAATAGATTGGTGTTGAAAGAATGGCGGCAAAAAAATGGGTCGTTCTGTGAGAATATCATGAAATGGAATTGTACTAGTGACATGTCATATTTGGCAAACAATGTCTTCTTTCTTTCGTGTAAATCGCCGAGCAATGGATTCATGTCACAATCCATGGGATAAACTGGAACATATTTATTCCTAAATAAACACAATTCAAACCGCAACACACTCCGGCTTATGTCGCACATTACTTACATAATAACTCAACGAGACACGCACCACTCTCGCTCTCTCTTCAAGTGCAAAGACGTAAAAAAGCTGTTGCCGAGTGAGGAAGGAAAAAAAAATGTAATTTCACGTAATTCTTCATGTTTCGTTGGTTCAATCTTCAAAATGTCCTAATTGAATTATGGCGGCTATAGGCGACTTTGGTGATGTTCGTTCGCACTTGTTTGCCGGTGTTGTTGCATACACACATCGCCGGAAATTTATTCATTTAATCAAAGCATGATGAAAATTGTGCGAATGTTGTGTTAGCCTAATGCGGTTACCACCAAAGTCAATATTTGAACTGTGCTCTCATTGGAAAGCATAAAATTCCATTTGGATGTAGCATTTTACCTATCTAAAATTGAATATCTCATGAGAAACTCGCAATTTTGCTATCAACGTTCGCATAAATCTATATGATTACGCAGTGAACACATATCAAACAAACGCATCGCCAATAAAATAAGTAATTGAAGCAAAGCGAAAATATGAAAACATTCATAAGCCGATCGACACACGCTCGTACGTGAATTGATAAACAAAAACCGACAAAAAGCATATATTCCTCTCTTATAAAAATAATATACATAATTCGTGTGAAAAAATTTCCCCGATTTAAACTTTGAAATGTACAATTTCACGTTTGGCATGTGATGAAATGAAAATTGCAAAATGGGATTTTGCGTACGTGTTGATTAGTATGCAGATTTCTTTTTTCAATTTTCTTCCCTTTTTCGTCCCGTTTTAAAACGAGTAAAAGAGAACAAAAAGAACGTATGCATACATACAGCCACACACCGCACACCACACACCGTCGCCAGATCTTTTACACAGCAATGAACACGAACGTGTGCAAATTCCATAAAGACGCATTAGAGCTTATGAAAAGGCTTTGAAAATAAATCGAACGCATAGCGACCGTTGAACACTTTTATACTGGTATCAAATTTACGTGAAAATATATTCATTACGACACCTTTGTCAAATGCAGACCATTAACGGTGGCGAATGATGCTGATGTAATCTCTAGACGACATTCAAGTTCGACCAGTATGGCCGCTTACTGTGTGAGACACTGAGTACGAACAATCACACCAAATAACTCCCACCAAATTGATGTGCACCACCAAAAAAATCTATTGACAGAAAGTGATACATAAAAATAAAGCCCAAATTGCGTCTATATCGGAATTATAGACTCATGCATGTCGATGTCCTGAAGATTAAATCTGAAGCTTGTTTGTTTATGGAGACGTCTCGCCGTTCATTCATGTCACACAATTTGTAAGTATGCGTGTGATGTGTGATTTATGCCAAATACAAATCAAAAGTTCTTGCTCTATCTATATAAAGTTCTCTCACACTTGATGTTTTATTTTATTTGTTGTCAATGGGGTTTCGGGGTGTGGATTTGGCCACCTACATGCATGTATTGATTATATACCGTGTATTTTCAATTTTTTTTTCTCTCGATAATTCGGAAAAAGTACGATAAAAAAGCCTTTGTCGCATTTATTCAGAAAAAAAATCTCTGCGACGTTGTCTGGATTGGTAACATGATTATAAAACCATGTTCACTTGCCACGGTAAGATTTCCAGGGAAAAAGTCGATTTATTTTACGCCAAAAAATTAGCCACAATATCACCACCATTGCTTGCGATTCGTTCTATGCACTTTTTTCACTCCGGAATCAATGGGGATGATCTGCTATTTAAAAATAAAGTTTTTGATGATATTTTTTCCTCTATTTCTTTGGGTTTCAAAGTGTTCATCGCAGAACGACATCGTTTGATTGAAACAAATAGGTTTTTTTTTATTCTGTATTCATCACCGCTTGCTTAATCCTATGGTTGATTTCATTCTCGCCGCAATACCACTATGCGAATGTGTTTTTTACGATGTTCGAATCCATTGCTGTAATTCCTGTCCAATTGGAATTCAGCGTCAGTAAAATATCAGATTTACTTTTTTTTCACTATTGGATTATGCTTCATCCATTTTTGCAACCAATGCAAATGCAGTGCACATTTCCATGTGATTATTTGATATACCTGTCATTTTGATGTAATTGGAATTATACGTTTTTTATACTCTTGGGCCAAAAGCGGTATATATGCTACAGTCAGATGAACTATCCTGTATCTGTCTTTCAACACCATTTTACACTTCCAATTGCTTCGCACGGTTCACCTGACGGAGCAAATAAATATACACACACACATTTGCCCGTGGCATGGAAATATCAACGATGCAAATAAAACCCCATAAAATGCAAGTCGCGCAAGATGAATGGATTGCCTTCCACTTTCCAAGTTGTGTTGCATCACATAAATTCAATTGAGAATAGTATGGAGATGCCATATAGTGTTGGAACGAAAGGTGAAACATTCAATTCAGAAAATAGGGAGAAAATCTTGCAAAAAAATGCAACGATGACGTCGAATGATGAAATCTGACCTGATTCTGGGTTTAAAGAGAAAAAAATGTGAAAAATCTAAATGGAAAATGGTCTCTAAACAAAAATGCACGCATGCCATGGAAAATATGTCTCCATTTTTGTTGACTCTAAACAACGGAAGTGATATATACAAGAGTTACACGTAAACGCGTGAAAAAATAAATGATTACGACAAACATAAACTGCACCACATTTTTCTACTTACGTTCACTAGACACATAGAGACGCTCACACACCGTCAATATAATCCAGCCAGCGTGATGTCCTGGCAACAAAGCGATGCAAAGCAAAACAACACACACACATATGATTATAAAATTGCCATGGCTTTTATTACATTGACACTGGGCGAACGAATGTGAGCGAAATTGAGCTAGCGCATCTGCCCGCCACGAGGTTAACAAAAATGCTATTTAATGTTGTTGCTGTACTGCCTTTATCCACACATATAGTTTTACCTTTTTTTCATCACAATTTCTTCTAGTTCCTGAGTTTTTAATGGATTTCAGTGTGCGCACATTCATTTTTAATGGCTTATGTTTTGTCGTGGTACAGGTATTGGTGCCGCTGTTCACGCAGTGCACAAATCATTGATACAAGTTATGAACATGAAGGCAAAAGAACAGTTGCAAATCCGGCCAACAGCAACACAAACAACATCACCAGCGAAACCATTTATTAGTGTTTGCATCTCAAAGTGGGAGAGAGAGAGAGAGAGAGAGAGAGAAAGTGTGGAGCAAACGAGAGTAATGCAAGTTTGATGCAATGATGCAAATGTCATTACGTTATGTCTGCCATTAAATATAATGAAAAATGGAAATATGATGTTGTTGTTGTTGTTTTGTTCTCTTTCATCTGCGTTCAGATACTTTTGTGGATGCCAGCATAGATGTCGACGTTTGCGTGCTAAACACACAACACCAACAATGATCTAGGTATGACAGCGCTCTATTTATTTGTGTACACTGACTGAGTTTGAAAACGAAAGAAAGAATGAGCATAAAGAGTGAAAATGTATAAAAATGACGACAAAATTGCAAAACATTAAAAATTCGTTGACTTTTACCGAAATCAAAACATGTTCATAAATACGATCAACGCGCTTGGCTGATTGCCATTGAACAGCATGAAATGTGAATTTCTTTTTGTTCGCACTGACATTTCTCCGTTCACTTGCTGAGGTAATAAATGTGTGATGTCAACTGTGATAATGATAATAGATTATTTTATTTTTGCTCTTTATCTATTGTGGTATATTTTGGTATGCGGCGAATACAGTGCCGAACAATGGCACGGCCGTAATTGTTTACCGTTTGTTTTTCGCTTGAATGTTGCCCCATAAAATTGAAAGGTAACGAACTATTAGCTCTCACATGATGTATGGATGAAGTAAATATTGTACATTTTTGTGGTTTGTACCCTGTGATTCGCCTCGTCTTTCACATCAAAATGGCACCATAAACTGGTTAATCGAAAAAAATGATGCATTTTACGATGCATGCTTAGCTTTAAAAATGAATTTATTGCAATTTTTTATCTGTTTCATTTGCTCTCACTGTGGCACTTATTGTCGTTCTCACGTGTGCGCTTTCACTCCCTCTCTCGCTCTTCTTTACCAAACGGCAAATTGACGATTTTCGTCTTTTCATGTACATGCTCGTGTTGTGTCCTAAATAGAATGTACCAAAATGTCAACAGAACAAGAAGAACACGAACCAAGAAACTACACATCAATTTATTATACAAAGTTGTAACATGCTGTGTGTTGTCCGTGTCGCATGCACTATATCATTGAGCCGATTCTATTTCTCACCACACAGTCTTAATAGATATTCGAACGAACCATTTTTCAAATGTCGTCATTCGTTTTACTCTCTCTATATCTCTTTTTTTTTGTTGCTCCAATGTCTACATGCAACATAAAGCATTCATCGTTGATGAACAAACTGAGTGAGCAAAAAATCGATGCGACATGATTTCTGAAGCATGCTTTTCATTTGAAGATCGTGTATGTTTTTCCTGCAAACATTGTCTTTACTTGTAAAACAGTAGTAAGCGAGTCACACGGGAAAAACGAAGCGCTTGAGAAAGAGAGAGAGAGAGAAAAAATATATGCTGCAATAGACATCGGAAATGGGAAAAAATATATACAAGAAATAAATTTTCTTTTATGCACGGGCACAACAGCAACAATACCTTAAACTGGCGACAACGATGACGATAGAGCAATAATTTTGTTTGTACAGAAAATTGTATTGTGTAAGGCCAAAGATGGATCCTCTTGACCTGGGCTAACATTTCGAAACACCATTAGTCTCGGTGCATACAATTCGAATAAAACGAAAATCAAAATGTATATGAACACAGCGAGAATCCACTGAACTGCCTAGGTATCGAGTTAAAGTTTTTTTTTAATTTTTTTGTTAGTTTGTTGTTGAACGCACCCAAGTTACAAATGCAATTGCAATCAGAAAATAAGCGCCTTTCGACTTTTACTTCTCGGAAACCTCGTAACGAATAAAAGCTCAAACTAGTCAAATACACACAATAAAAATCTCTGTTTTTTTACTATCTAAAATCACAACTGCAGTGAATCCAAACATTTGCCAAAGTAAAGTGAAGAGTTTCAAAAAATATATAAAAAAATACGAGCGAAGAAGAAGGAAAAAAAATTATATAGAGAAAACAGAACTGCAAACAAGTGAACACAAAAGATAGTAAAGAAGCACAGATAATACATCAACAAGAGATAACCACAAAACAAGACCGAACCAAACCGAATTAAACCCGATTCAAGCGAACTGTACAATGTTTGCTGCACAAACTCTCGAACTCTATCTTTTGGTCTCTTCCTTCTTTGAAAATGCGAGAAGAGAAAATCTAGAAAAATTGTCACAATCAAAAAATGTCTGTTCGTGCTTTGAATAAATTACGAAGTGTAACCGAAAAACGAGACGAAAGCGAAAGAGAGACAATGATAAAATACGAAGAAACGGATGGAAAATAAAATACGTAAAATGTATGCTTTTTGCAAAACCCATTCATAATCAAGTGCTGGTGCAGCATAACACACACAAACACACACAAGTCCATTGAATATGCTATCATGCTTGTTCCGATGTACACTAAAGATCTAATGGAATTTTCGTATAGCTTTCACATCACAAACAACAGCAACCCAAGTATGCTCAGTACAAACATACAGCTTTGGAGCTGGCAAAAAAAGCATGCACGAGATGAGGGTAGAAAGAAAACCCATCTGAACCGAACAGGAAAATACATCAAAAAAACATCAGACAACAAAAACCGCATTCACAATGACCAAGAAGCGTTTTTTTACCCAAAATATTATACAAAGCCGAGAAAAATTTGTAACAGGCTTCAAAAAATACCACCACGAAATATAAAAAAAAAACTTTTTTTTCGCCACAAATCTAATGTAACATAATAACAATGAAATAACATTTATCTTTCGTCCGTTTGGCCGTTGGTTTGGCATGCCAGCAACTATCGATATATTGCGAGATGCATACGTAAACACTGACCACACGATCACAACGAATGAAATGTTCATCATGTTTACCCTCTGCCCCATCCGCTTTTGTGTTTTTTATTTGTTAGAGCAATTCGAAATTCTATTGGAAATTATGCAATGTTCGTTCCAGCCATAAATATTTCGGCAGTCGAAACATTATAAAAACAGTTTTATTTTTAAATTACTCAATTTCGGACTGACGTTTCTTTTCACCTCATCGACCAAATAAAAGTGGCTGTTTTAATTTTGTTATTCAACCAGTGAACGATGTTCACATGCAACTGACAGATTATACCTGTGTACAATGTTATTTTTTGTGTCGTTTTGACCGTTTGCATAATTTGAGTGGCGATGTAAAAAATGCCTGCAGGTCCTAGTTTGCATTTGATCTCGTAAAATGTTCGCATCGAACGCGGCAAAAAAGAGGTGCTGTTCATTTTTTTTCACAATTTTTTGCATTCTTTTATTTCAGTTCCGGTTAAAAACACTCCAAATTTAAATACTTCAATTGAGTTATCGTTGTTATCGTGGTTATGTTCAATGTTGATGACCCCTTCCAAAAAAACTTCAATCCGTGATGGGGTTAATGAAGTTAATTTTCCATTTCTTCGAAAAATGTTATGATTGACCGTTTTCATGTGAAATTCAGTAATATCTCGTGAAAAATTCATTTCGGTATTTAAATTATTCATTTTGATTAACACGGTTGTTATGGAATGGACTAAATGCTCTACATTTTCTAATTAAATGACTTTTCATTAGTGAACAAGACACACGCCGAAGAAGAAATAAGATCAAAAGTTAAGCCAAAAATCAAATTTCTCATTTACATAGCGTATGCAAATTCCAAGTTTTCACGCTGATACGATCAAAAGATTCCAATGTAAAGTAGCAACCACAAACACATATTTAATTTGTCACAGCCGAGAACCGAAAGATGTTGTCGCTAAACCGATGCTCATATATTAAAATTGTGTAAGTGCACAAGTAATTCTCGTTCGAAATGCCAATAAATTATTAACCACAGATGCACGTGGCTTGTGAACGTGGAATGACTTTGACTTCGAAAAAAAAAAACAAAGATCTGTGGCACTTCTTGCCATTTGCTGGCATTTACAGTGTGGATGTAGCGAAAGAAATCACCAGAATTAATTTCGGGACAGTAAAACAGTGAAGATTGAACTATATGGCGAAAAAAAAATTCACTAAATTATGTATCGACAAAGTATTTCAATTGCCGCCTCCGTACACATTTTTGTTGTTTCCGTTGCAAAATAGCTGAAAATTAAAGTATTTCTTTTGCACTCTATCGCAGGCGCAAGCTCTTTTATCCATGATACAACAAAAGTGTTTTTGTACGAAAACTTCATTATGAACCTAAAACTTATGCAATTCCCACACTTTTGGAAACGAAACTTCGGCTGGGGATAAAAGTAAAAAAAAACGCTTTGTTTTGTTTTTTTTTTTTTTTGTTGTTCGTATTTTCGTGCAAATTTCATAATCGAATCCACACCGTATCCCAGCGAACTACTGAAAAGAAGAGCTACTGAAGTCCAAATAAGCGATAAGTTTTTGATCGTTGTTGCAAAACTTTTAATGGCACGAAAAATACAAACGTAAGCAATCGCCATTCGTTCTATCCATAGCATTCGAATAAAACATACGCCAGCTAATGCTTGTGCTATCGTCGAAAATTACAAAATTCCCAGAAAATAAATTATTTTTTGCTGCTACAAAAATCAAAAAACAAACAAATCTAGTATACAAATAAGAGAAGAGGGAAAAACTCTTCAATCTTCTGTCGATCTAAAAGCAAAGTAAATAATTTTCATGTTCTTTGATTAACTCATGAGCGGTGAAAAGAACAATTTAGATGTGAACTTTTGAAATTGAGCACATTGAAATAGATGGCCGGAGAGTTGAAAATGAAAAACGAAAAAAAGGTGCCATGAAATGGGGCCAACGTTATGTGATGATGTTCGCATGGTAACAAATGTAAATCACTTACGAGCGCACACTGTAATATCACTACGAAAAAGACCAAAGATCAAATGTGTAAAATGTGTTGCTTTTGAGTTTGTTGAAGTCAAAACTTTTCATTCGTATCGCTGTGTGGAGTGCGCAAACACTTACAAGTCATACGAGATGCAATATAAATATTTAATTTATAACCGAAGCGAAAAGAGGTTCTCTCAACTTATATTTCAATGCTATTATCGATGTTGATTTTCCGTACGATGTGCAACCAAAGCGTTTGAAACTGAGTTTTCCACAACTCCAACGCTCGTCCCCATCGTTCACTTTTGCCTCTATGTAATGCAAATTATTTCGATTCAAAAAGTTGCCGAAATCGTGTGCTTCCATTTATTCAATTGGAAAATGACTGATTTCAAATGTTCTGTCTACAAACGTAAAATCTCTTAATCGAATATTGGCAAAGCGAAGAAATGTTTCACGTTTTTTTCTTGACGGCGCAATATGATATTCGAGACATTACCCCAAAAGCAATAAGACGGCTACTTAGCTACTATAAAATGAAATGAAATGTATTTCGTTTCATGTGCACTTCTTCACTCTCTATCTAGCTCTCTATCGCTTCTCGATACGCTTCGAAATGATTCAATTTTATTATTTATTTAAATTGATAGACAACATGAACTAACTTTAGTAGCAAACTGACATCGAACGGTTACCAAAGGTAATTCCAATGGGAAATGGGTATCCAGACGAACAAGTCATGATTTTATTGCCTGACACAAACTTAAACGACATCAAAACTTCTCAACTCGTAACAAATAAGTTATGAACTTTACGATGTACTATTTCATTATTGAATGTAAATTTGAAGCGATATTGATGTCAAGACATCGCACTATTGAATCGATTTGAGAGTCAATATAGTGGCACACTTTATACCGAAGTGTCATATTGCGCATATTGATTGCAAGAAAGTGCAATATGTGATCGATGAATTGACACAATTGGCGTTATATTTGATTTGGCAAGTGTGAAATTGCAGCTTCTTGCATTTGTAACCGTATGGCTGGTAGACGCAAATGCAAGTGAGAATTTTAAACTGTTCACACCCTGACAGCTCAGATCTACAAAATGTATCTAGACCATTGATTTATGGCCAATCGTAAGACGATACAGACCAGAAAAGATGAAACAAAACAAAAATTGAAACATGAGAATCAGTCGCGTCGATCGAAATTGCTCAAGAACAATGTGTTACAAGTTGAATTTACTTGTTAAATGGCTATTGTTTTGAAGGTATATTTAACACTTCAATAAACTTGCTAAAAAATTGTTACGCACGAACAAGATCAACAACAACGACAATCTATAAATAGAGCCAGTGTTGCCCAAGTGCTATCCATATCTGCATGTCTAAATACAAATTAAATAAACCAAATTTAAATGACAAACAACAAAAAAATTGGCGAAACATGCTAATCTGTATGTTTGCACATTGAACGCCCATGCCCAAGCCCACGCTCAAATCGCATTGTCTTTTCGACGCATCAGATGAATATGAAAAGTGCAAATATTTTCTCTTGAAATACTATATCATCTAGGCATGAATCAGAACCATTGCTATTGAGTTGCTGTGTTTTTTCTCTCTCGACTAAATCAAAATGCAATCTGCTTCTACATTCCAATTTGATTTATTTACTATAAGTAAACAAAAGAGAAAAAAATCCAGCTCAGAGTTTTCAGGCATTGTTTTTCACTCGACAGATCGAAAAATAAAATCTCAAATTTCATTTTGTTGTTTTTTTCTTAATGAGTAAATATTTCGGAGTTCATAAATTATATCCTAGATACATAAATCGGCGTTGTTTACACGACATTGTATTCCGAATTCTTTTCGGTGTTTCTCTTCTGGTTGTCGCTACCTCTATTGCCGCATAGACTTAGCGCATTTATTGCTCAGCTTGGTTTCCTATCCAAAATTCCGGTATAATGGAAGGACGAATATGTTTATGATGAAATAGAAACCCAAATTATCTCAGACCCGTTCCTTTTTTATTTGTTTGTATTTATCTTGCGATTTGTTTTATTTCGTATACATAAACATTCGATAAACAATCAAAACGGTTATTTACGTTGAGATTTGATTCCGATCGAATCTGCATGCCATGGTTTAGTGCGTCCTGCATAATAATCTGTGTCGGTTTGTAAAGACTCTTTCTTTCACTAAAGAAACCGTTTGATTCTATTTTGAAAACGATTTCAAGCAATCAAAGACAGCATTGAATCAGAAAGTTTTAAGGGTATAAAATACATATAAATAGAAGAAAATCTGTATTATTCATTCGTTGAATTTTAAGCAGCTCACGCATTTATGAAGTGTCTTTTTCAATCTTATGTAAGCATTTTTTTGTTAAAAATATTGCACAAAATACGGACAACAAAAAAGCGAATTACAAATGAAATGAAATGGAAACAGCAATGAAAATTATTCACCATTCAGTGTAAAATGAAAGCATTTTGTAGCCATTAGCATTCGTTTATGTAGACATTACTGTTCATTGCTGAAAATGTTGAAGTCGAAATGAAATCAAACTGTTCACCAAGTCCTTATCACGCCAGAAAATATTAACCATTTCGCTTTTGAATGGTTGCCGGGTTTTTTTCTCTCTCTCTCTCCTCCAACTAAGGAAAATTGTTTTCATTGCTAAATAAGAAAATATTCCAATTGAGTTGGCTCATGGCACACAAAGTGAATACCACTCGATGAAACATTTAAGGAATGTATGTGCATTTTCATATCTGCAATTATATTTAGTATGAGTTTTCTCCGAGCTCATTTCCATTTTGCTTCTTGTTCATAGAAAATCGTAAAGGAAATAGTACTCGAAAAGCATCCATAATTGATGTAGCATAAAACTGAGAGAGGACTATTACAACAAAACAGAAGTCAAAAAAAAAAGAAGAATGTGGAAAATATGAAATGCAACATCTTCAGCTAGACAAAAATCTACAATTTAAATGTAATGCGGTCCGAAAATGTGATACAAATTGCAAAGTGAGAGAGAGGGAGAAATGGATTGGATGGCGTCATCAGAGTAATTTTAAAATTGCGCAACTACAGCATTACTCTATCGAATGCAGTCTATTGATCTAAATTTGTGTTTAGCATTCTTTTGAGTGTAATTTGAATAATCCACCGTGAATGTTGCCTAATTGAAAAACAACATGCAACCAAAGAATATTTCGTGGTCTTTTAAAAATGTAAAAGTATGCATTTTTGTCTGTCAACAACCTCTCTGCAGTTTATTGAAAGTAATGTCATCTTTCGACATTATTTATGTACAATGGGAACGAGTGAGAAAAAAACGAACGAAAGACTCTCATTGCTGTTGTTGAGCAACGGCAATATTTCTCCGGGAGTAAACATTTTCTTGGGGGCATTTGAAACAAGGTTAATGATGACAATACACAAAATTTATGTTACTATTTAAGTTTTTATCGTTTTTGGCATAATATGTTGTCGTCTTGCGACCAAAAAAAGACGAATGTTGCTTGGTTTCGGTTCCACAACGTTCTCTTTCAAAATACTTCATAAAAATGATGTTTTTGGTTCACCGCATTTTTTTCTTCCTTCATCTTGCATTTTCGTTCTGACATTTTTCCACTTTATTATTGTACTCGTTCGACAGATGATTTCGTTGGTTCAGCAAGAGACAATAATAACACAAAAAAAACCGAACAAATAATGAAGAATTCGAAAATATTTCGAACTGAAGATGTCAATTTCGGTTCACTTGTCACACGGTCGGCCAATCAATTTGCCCTTCCAACCTCTCAGTCGCACTCTTGTCAAGTACAATGAATGACGAGAAATGAAATAAAGCGAACATTCTCATAAAATCGCATCACATAAAATTGAAAATTTAGATACAAATAAATTTTACGTTAAAAAATTATTATTAAATTGATTCTTTACAACAGTTTTCAATTGCTCGCGCAACACATCCACTTTCATACAAAGCATCTTTTATTACAATTCATTTGGATTCATTTTGTTTGTTCATATCGAGTGTCATTTAAAATGTTCATATTCGCAAAATTGATTTCATTCTGCTCCATTTGATTTTGCAATTTTTATCAATTTTCTTCAATTGTTTTTTCATTTCGATGGGACGATTTAATAGCATCGTTGCAATTGAGACATTAAACGAGCATTAAATGGAGGGGCCGTCGATCGAAAGACTCAAAATCGAAGTTATAAAAAAGCACTTATCGCATTGTAAAATCGATTACTTTACAAATTTCATTCGATTGACGATGCGCAATTTTATTCTGTCTCAAATTCGAATCGATTTTTTTTTCGATGTTTTCGTGTTCTTTTTCGCTCTCGTTCGAAATTTGTACAACCCGACAATCGGCAGCAAAGCATGAAAATAAAAGCGAGACGAAAACATTGAATGAATGTTAAAATTAGTCAATCAGTAGAAGTATACGAACATAAACGCTGAGCCAAAACAATGATTTATGTGTATTCGATAAAAATCTCATTTCGATCGGCTTGTTAGTGCTTGGCTGCCATACACAATCGGATTAAATTTTATATCTGCTTTCGGTTTTATTTTATCGAATTTACACTCGTATTCGAGCTATATGCACAAGGTTTTGTACCAGAGGTCATAATTTGAAAATGAACCCACCACACTTGACCTAAAAAAATTATATCAATTGTGTAAAACGCCACATAAAATAAATCCACGGTGACAAAAAACCATTCAAAAAAATAACGGCACTAATTCAATAGAGACAAGGAAAAAATTAATGCCTTTTGGTAATGCATAAAATGCATACACACAAATTGTGACACAATGAAAACGAACTTACACAAAATGTAATTGCATCTCAATACAATGAAAGAAGAATAAAAAATCCCCGAATAGAATAAGACGTCGTAAAGTAAAACATGTAAACACACAAAAAAAAGAATCCCAAAATCACCGCTCCATTTGAGTTTTTATGATAATTATCTCGCGGCGTTCATGATCTGTTCAATTATTCCCGTCTGTGTATGCAAGAGACAGAATGAGACACAGAGAGTGGAAGATGTTTATTGAATGAATTTAACGAGCGTCGAAATGTTATGTTTTATTATTTCTTTGCCTTTGAAATGTGACTTTATGGAAATGCCTAGAGTAAACAAGATTCAGGATTAATAGTGAATTTCCATTGATGGCACTTCACATAGAAGGCGCGGGCGTGCGCTTATTCACAAAAGAAAACGACCACGCGATTGCGATTCAAATAAGATGAATAAATTTGAATAGCGACAAAAAAGCGATGCGATTGAAATATGTTCTTGTGTTTAAATTATCCGTAGATGATATCGTTGTGTGGCGCCATTTACAATAAACACAAATCATAAATCTGATGTAAATTGAATGAAAATCAAATACATTGTATTGCATAACTCGGACACGAAACGAAAACATTAATCCTTCATTTGATCACTGACAAATGCATAATCTCATAATTGAATATTGACTGTTTAAACTTTGTACTACATAAACATAGGCACGAATCAAACTTTGCGTTTAATAAACTCGTCATTTGTGCGACAATGCTCTAACATTTATATAAACATTGACTTGAGTTCGATTAGTCTTGGGATTACAATGTAATACAGAAATTCAATATTTACCGAAATTCGCATCGATTCGGATGATTTGTCGCATATATTTTCGATGAGACGACATTATTTATCGATAAACATCTTGTACGTGTGCAAGAGATCGCAGTTGAATACTCTCATTCGATTTGCATAAGAAACTTTGCGAATGCGATAAAGAACGACCGTATTGAATATGCTAGAATTAACAAACGATGTATATCGAATGAGATCGATGGAAAGTCAGTTTGTGTAACGCATAATTAATTAAAACCTTGAGCAAGCAGTCTTTTCCAACAAAAAAAAAATCCGATTAAAATGTTTGTAAGTGACTCATTTTCATTTCGTCAGACGACTCAATAAAGTTTGAGTTCAACTTTTGGCTGGTTTAAGTGGTTCTTTTGATTTTAATTAACATGCCGGATTTCACGAATTAATAGTACATTGCATATTGTATGTCTCAGCAAAATATACGTTGATTGCTTTTAATTTATTTAGAATAAATTTGACATTCGCATAAATACACATTTAATGTTGATGAAAATGAGTATGATGATGCGACCAAGATAGAGAAAGAGAGAGATAGAAAGAGCGGGAGAGATAGTTATCAAGTCATACACTAAATGATATGACACAATCCGTCGCAAATTAAGTGTATGGATGGCGGTTGTGAGGAAGTAATATCACAGTTATCGACTGTCGTATAGATTTCAATAGTAATCACACACAATCTATAGCCTAGTCTATAGCAGCGCACAATAATAAATTACCATAAATACCAATTTTGAGCTCTGAATGCTCAAAGACATGTCTTGCTTGTATATTGCACTTGAATACGCCAAACGAGTGTTTGCATATTATTACCATAAGTTCCGCAATAAATGCATATATTGACCGGAATAATGAGAGCATGTGCAGCGTGCACGCTCATTTGAATGGTCTATTTGTGCGGTAAACACCAAACTCAATTCATAGAATATGATAAGTTAACGACAGAATAGCCGCATTCACATTTACCAACATGTACAAACATTACAAAACAATTATTCAATCCGTAATGTGGTTATCATTTTGAAACTTCCATGAATGCATTTCCTATAATAGATTTTAGTTTTGATCATTGAATGGTTTATGTCTTTTGAATTGGGTTAACTATTATGTTTATGAATCGCAAACAGGTGATCATTGTCATGATTTTCCAAAAAATATAAAATACGAAGGATTTGGAAGGAATTTTCGGGTTTGGATTATGGTTTCTAGATTGAATCAATGCAATTCCAATCCAGAATTCATTCGATTCAACGTGACCATTTCAAATGTAAATGGTGGTCATTTTACTGAGATTTTAATTAAATTCCCATCAATTTCCACTGCAACTAGGACTTGTCTATTGTTGAAGATTTTTCAACGAAATTCATTGAACGGACTGAAACGACTTCAAAATTCCATTACAAAAATTGATTGAAATAAGTACCATGACCTGTTTTCCATTCACTCGATCCATCACGTTATCAAATCAATGTTTCTTTGTCTTGTGTTCGTCATTCATCATTTTGAAATGTGCTTTTTTTTAATATGTAACAGAATCATGATAAAAAACCTTTTCAGCAAATTGACTATTTCAATCAAATAAAATGAGAAAAGTTCGTTATCTGGATCAAATTCCATTGTTCACAATGGACAAATGAAAAATAAAAGTTTTGTTTATTGAATTTTCTTTATTTTTTTCCGAACCCCTTGTCCATATATCATCAAGTTTTGTATTTTGTTTTTGAATACAAGAATAACAAAGTATATTTTTCAATTTAATTAGCACGTTAAAATGAATGACGTCCAACTTTCATCAAATGTCAAATTCATTTGAAAAAAAAAAATGACGAAAAAAGTGCAGTGTACTTGATGGAAGCCATCACTGCATATCATTTATTCTGGTAAATGATTTTTGAAAGTGATTTATATTTAGTTTCGTTCTCTTCTTCATTACAAACATCATTGAATTTCATTCAAGCACATGGACCATGTTTATTATTTTCTTGCTTCATTTTCGTTTTTGTTTAAATGATGCAATGATTAAAATACATTCGAATAGACGAGCGTACCGGAGATGATGTTTGCAACTGGAGAATATTTATTTTTAAATGAGTCAAATGAATCATTTCAAATGAAGTTTGAGATAAATGTGTTACGAACACAAACACACTGATTCTTTTGGTACCGCATTCGAATGTATTTATCTTGCTGTATGTGCACTTTTGTTGTTATTCAATTTTTCTGTTTTTCTACAATCAGCATATCATATGTTTCTCCAACGTTCTTGTGTTGGCTCTGTGCATCACCATTTGGTGGAAAAATTATTTTTAAATCCAGATCTCTGAGGTTCTGGATAGATGGAAAAATGCATTCATATTTCTTTGCTGCATTTACGTGAACCGACAAAGAAATATGCTAATAATGCTCATTTTTCTTGGTATTTTCTCCGCCGAGAGTCTTTTTTGTCTACTTTCTCTCTTTGAATTTGCTTGAAATTTGGTGTTGTTGATGTGACTGCCATCGTGACTTATGACGGTGCTACAAAATTAATCACACGAATTTGACTTTATTATGTACATCCTACAAACGAATCATCTCTCGCACACTCTGTCCTTTTTTCAGCTTAGTTGCGTATGTTTGTCGCTATTGTTGTTTCAAAGGTGGTTTTGCAATATATATTTTTTTAATGCTGCTGGTTTGTGTCATGTCATTTGAGTCAAAGTCCAGATGCAATGCAAACGAATCGAAACGACGACGAGATGAAAAATAAAGAGAAAAAACCTATCCTAATAGCTGCCAAGTGTCTTATCTCGGTGCACACGAGCCACAACTGGGAAATGGTACGAAGATCATGTTCAAAATGATATGACAACCGTTACGGGTGGAGAGAAAATAGCGCTATGTAATTTTCCATTTGTGCAAATGAAATATGGTTTGTTGTATCTGAGCAATAAATCATTTGGTAAGCGCAATGATACACACAGCAATTGTGCATTTATTACGCTTATTCGGAATAAATACGATGAGATGCATTGAATGCCCAAACCGAAAATGTATGCACTCGCTATTTCCACTTTAATTTTACCTAATTTTTTTGTTCGACTTTCAATGGTACCGTATTACGTGTATTGCAATGAAAGGAACAACAACAACATACACGATAACATACACGAAAAAAATATATATTCAATTTATCAAAAATCCCACGAATTTGGTATAATTCACGTTGCCCGGTTCTTCTCTCTATCTAGTTCATTTGTTTGTCTGTGGTGCAACAAATTCGTCGACAATAACAAATTTCACCGACTAAACTTAAGAAAAATTACCTACAACCGTTTCGGAAGATTGAAATTTTTTTTTCCAATTTTTGTTTGCTTTGCCTTTTTTTGGTAACGTTTTGTTACTTCTGGCATGTTATCAAAAAGCTAGAAGTGGTTCGAAATATCTCTAGATACCAACAAATAACGAAGAAATGAACAACAATTGGGAAAAAAATTCCCATATTAAATGTGTTCGTCGACACATAAACAAATGACCGAAAGTCTCTTGCATCATCAACCGAAAAAAGTAGTACAATACAAATCACTTACGTACGAGTGGAAGAGATGCGAATAAGAAAGAGAGAAAAAGTCAAAGAGAATGGCCAAAAACGAATACAGCAGAATAAGAAGGAAAAAGAGAAAGAAAAAAACGAAGGAAAATGTTGTGACTTTGAGAGAATGAGTGAGTTTTTTTGGGGGTGTACATCTGGTTCTCAGTGAATTGGTTTTGTTAGTTAATGTCACAAAGTGAGTACGAATAATTGCGAGTTTGTGGTGTTTGTGTTTCTAATTTCATTTGAAACATCAACGCTCGTTTGTTTCTGCCCAATTTTGTCAACCGGTCGGTTATGCAATTTTCAAAACCCAGGCAAAAACCGTGCACTTCATCCAAGTGAATGGACTGAAAATGGTGAAATAAATTTCCAAAGTTTCACCAGCATCGACTTTATTATCCACAGGCAAAGAGTGTTGTTTTAGTTCTCATGATACCGAGCAGAACGAAAAAGTGAGGGTGAGGGATGAAGAGAGGCAGAGAGAGAGAGAGAGAGAGTGAGAGAAAAAAAGTAATTAAAACAACTAAAACGACCGAATAACATACAGTCAGATGAATTAAAGCGCCCGAGATCGTTTCGCACCAGAGTACTGCCATAAGCAGAAAGTTTTTCTAGTTGCGGCTTTTTTTTTTGTGTGCACACAACTAACGCAATACACCAAAAGGAATGAAAACACACTCACACAAACAAGCCAAAAGAGAAAGAAAAACACATTCAAATAAAACAATATGTGTCCACATGCAATACGGACAAAAGTTTCAGATAACAATCAGCATCGGAAAAGGCGAACGCAATTCTCTCATAAAATCGAGCGCCAACAAGTAAACAAAACTTGTTTGTGTCTATGTGAACTGTATGAATGGTGAGTGTGTAAAAAGTGTCGAAGAATACAAAGAAATTAAAAATTGTACTTTAAACTACATGCCATGTGAAATACGACAGTGAAAATGGTGGCAAACTTTTTGATTACATGCGATGAGAGTTTTCTCTGTGACTTGGGCTGATTATCCCTGAGTCTATTGTTTTCAATGGTGTCATTGTTGTCATTTCACAACTTTGCCCATAATACCAATGTGTCATCTAGCGTTCACCATTCGTTTTTCTTTTCCTTTTTCACCGCACAACGAATGAATGGCTTCTTTGCATGATTTGTTTATTAGAGGCAGCAAAGTAGGATGTATGCGTGAAAAACGACACCGTGGCATAGCATGGCGTGCGCAAGAACGGAACAAGTGAAAAATGGTTTTTATTTCACACTTTCCCACCTGATGCGAATTGGAAAAAGTAACTTCGATTCATAAATAAAACGATGTCGACAACTTTCTTTGAATGTGGCAAGGCTATTTTCCAAGTTGCACCTATTGCGAGCAACGATCTCTTGGAGCCAATGCGGCTCATTACCATATCAGCGTGTCGGCGCGTTGAGCATTCGACAAGAACTCAGATGACAGCTTGTGAAAAAGGATTCATTCGGATGGTTTTTGTGCGGTTTATTGCTGTGCCTTATAATTTGAAAAAAAAAAATCGTCAAAAGAAGCGTTCAACTTTTTCGCTTGGCATGGTTTCCGATTTGATTTTACAGTTTTCTCCCTTTTTCTTGCTGACACCGCCCAAAACTAAAAGGGAACATCGTAAAAATAATTTCATTTCTCTCTCTGTAATTTTTTTATTGTAAAAACAATCTGCTTTGCCACCGAAAAGCGAATGCGAATAATGCCAATGATGCATTTTAATATTTGAAGAGAACGATGTCAAACTTCTTGAACATTTTTGACTCATGCCGAACATTCAATTGTAAAAACCGAATTGTGTTGCGTTTGTGTCAATGGCTCCCGTTTTTTTCTCTTCTTCTTCAGCTCAATTTCATGTCTGTTCCCAGTCACCTACGTGTGTCTCAGTATACGCCAACATCTGGATTTGTTTGACTCATTGTTATTTTGCCATTATGATTTTATGAATATTGTTACTGCACTTTAGTTGCTGTGTATTATCCATGTGTGTGCGCGCGCGCGTGAGCACTTCACTTCTTTTTCTGTTGCTTGTCGCTTCATTTTTTTTGTTCATCTTCTTTGTGGCACGGAATGTAGAAGAATTTACCAAAGCTCGTGCCAATAAGAGAACAAAAGGCAGATTGTGTATAATAATTTCCATTTTCCTTTCGTTAATTTCAAGCTCCGCACACATACACATAATTTGCTGTGTATTTCGGTTTACGCGTCTGGTTTTCAAGCACCTTTACGTTAATTTTATGCTTTGCATTTTGAAAATAACAACATTTCAACTTTTCCGAATTAAAACAACACATACACGTACACAAGGGAAAAGCCATAAAAATCGAGCATATGTGCACGAGTTTCCATGGGCACTGATCACAGGAACACCTTTTGTTCGATACTTTGTGGCGGGGGAAAAATTCTATAGAAACATAAAAATAACATATTTAAAGATCGATCTCTTTGTTGTAAATTGTCAACTCATACACTTTCATGTATTGATATAATCGAAATCGATTTTCTTATTTGCGTTCTGTTTGGGGTACTGTATTCCAAAGGAAAAGATGGAAAACGGCAATAAAAGAGTTGAGAATTTGTAAAAAGATTCAATAAAACTGAAGACAAATTGAAAAAAGGAAACACAAAGAGAGAGAGAGGAAGAGAAAGGGAGAGAGAGAAATGAATATCAAAATCTCTTTGGCTCACATCAAATGGCAGAACTTAAAACATTGTAAGTCTTTAGCGCCATGTTTTCGAATAGTTTTACTCTATTTTCGGATATAACTTGAAAGTTTTATTATTTGATTGCATTTAAATGGTTATAATCACATAGTTTCTTGTTGATACATTTGATGATTTAGTGTTGAGTGAATAAAATCCAACTTTACCTCTAATAAAAATCAACCACAATGTGCTGATGTGGAAAAGTTCTTAATTCCCCAAAACATTATTCAAATCCGGCATGGCAACAAACCAATTTTGGTGTTGAACGCAGCATCAGCTATTGTGCGCAGGATCAAATAAATTTGAATGTGCCGAGAGCTATTTGGTGTAGATCTCGTGTTATATTGTTAATGGTGTAATTGATCGGACAATTTACTGTTTGCATTTCTCTCTCATTTAATGGAAAGTGCATTAAAATTAATTCTACACTGGTCAAAAACACATCCCTCATCTCAGTCCCCTCAGTCTCTGTCCCTGTATCTCTGTGTGTGCATCACGCTCATTCACAGCACATACAAAAACGTAACTACAATTTAACAATTTGAAGATTGAAGATGGTTGATGGTTTCGATTTGGTCGTATTAATTCCACTTAAGCATAAATATCATATCAACTCGAGTGAATATCCACTTAAAAACTTTTTAAATGCTAACGACCGTTGCTTTAGTGCAATGTCCATCTATCAAATGGCAAACTAACTGGGATAATTGCACATATGTACTGCATCCAATTGGAAGAGCGTGTGGGGCAGAGAAAGGTACCGACAGAAACCATGAGAAAATGGCTATTTTTATGGCATTGGCGTGCAAAACATGAACTTTTCACAATTTATTTCGTGAAAATCTTTTAATCCCAGGACTGCAGAGATTAAGAGTGTGTGTGCAAGTGAGTGAGAGAGACAGAGGGAGAGGGCAGCACCAAGCCAGAGCGAATGAGATATTTTGTGTGGAAAGTCATCGTGTTACCATTGATGACAACAAAATTTCAAGTCATTATATATGTTGGAATGTCGCCGTCGTTGGTCTCTGCTGCAAAACATTTTAAATGGGTCGACTGATGGATATAAACACGCAATTGCAGCATGTCGGATATGCGACAAAAATATCATGTATTGTATTCTTTTGAAACTGCAGTTTGGCGAAATTGCCACACATTCATTCATTCGTTCGCCTCACATTATTCGGTATGGATGGTGGTAATATATGTGAAGGAAAAGCATAAAAACGGACACAGATAAACCCATGAAAATTTTATTTGTTGTTTGTCCACGTCCATATTCGAATAGCACTACTCATCGCAATCCAAACAGTGTACTAAATGGAAAAACAACAGTAAAAAAGTGAAGAAGAAAAAAAGGAAGAGGCGAGCGCACCAAATAAATGTTCTATTCCATTTCACATGCTGAATTATTTAATTTTTTTATACTTTTTTTTAGAATGTGATGTTGTGTGTGTGCTGTTGGATGAGTTTTTCTATTATTATGCCAAAGAAGCAGGCCAGTAGAATTTGTAGCGATGCACTTGACGGCGTGTTTTTCTGTATGAAAAACATTTCATTTTGTTATTTAAAGTTCGTTTAGAACATAAAATGATAACACAAAATGAATAATAGAACGACAAGATGAAAAATACGGTTCACATTTTGCCGGCATCCACAGTTGAAAAAGCTTAAAAATGCATTCCATAAAAATGGTGCTAACATTATGGTACGATGTGTATTCGTGAAATGCGTGACAATAATAATGATGACATCGTCAACAAATTGACACAAGCGTATTAATACGAAAGGCATTAAAAATGAGACAGAAGCCATCATGCGAGACAAACGACACATTTCAAGAATTGAAACGAAACATTTTCAGCGATACAACGACAAAGATGACGACGACGATTGGTGATGTGGCTCGGTATATTCGTGAATACACGCAAGCCAAATCTGAAAGTCATGAAGCTTTTTGAGCCAAATACAAGTGGCCATTTGCAATGTTTGCTCGTTGATCCGTACTCGCTCTCTTTATATATCTTTCTTCCTCCGTCTCCTCGCCGAATGGATGGAAAAAAGTTTATGTTTACTTTTCAGTCACACAGAATAGCATGGTTTTTATTTCGCATCGTTTCATCGCACTTGCATCCGCTCCAAATGCTGTGAATTACGGTCTTGGCGAAAGCAACATTTTCTTTGGCCCCAGCGCATTTTAATTATCATGTATTTCGAAATAAGCTGACATGTAATTTAAATTCTAATTACAAACACCACCACAAAATACTCCTTTTTTGTGCAAAAAATCCTCCAAACAAATAAACACATACTCGCTCATTACTTTGTCGCAAGAAAACGTTCAAATGCCTTCGCCTCGCCTTCGATACTCCTTGCCATCGCATGAAAGTATACATGATATACGTAATGTGTGTATGTATCAATGTAATTAGGTTGAAATACACGCTTTGCGCTCGACATTTTCATTTCTTCGAATGGAAAATACACCATCTTCAACCAATAAGCTCCAAATGAAAATGATATCTTTGCCACATTGCTATCACACAAGCAATAGCTAATGTTGATGCAATCTCGCTTTTTATCCGAACTCGCGCCCACCCATTCGGTTGTCGTACGCGCGCGCCCGCCCATATTGTGGCTTCGTTCTCCGTTTCCTGATCTTGTAACTTTTGCATATTTTTGTTTTCCTTTGCTAGATATTATTATTCGATTACAAATGTGCACCAATGCTAAATAGATCCAAATATAGTGTACAGATAATTGTATAAATGAAATTCACATTCAATGATGTAACTATGTCGCATCTATACATTCACTTAATACTTTGCTACACAAACACGTCACACTATACATACTTCTCATTAAAATAACATGCACTCGATCCATGTATTTGTTCATTGCAGCGAAAATTCACTCAAAAAGCACATCTTGTTAAATTTGTGCATGACACGATAAAGACAGTGTGTGTTTGTGTGCAAACCAGCATTCCATTGCATACTTGTTTGCAAAGTTTTATTTTCATTTTCTCGCCATACAGAAATGTTGTTGCGAACATCGGTGATATGATGAACTCGATATTAATTCAACTACACGATAGTTTTCACTTCGTTTAAATTTGGTTCAAGGTATTTTTTTCCAACCAACTTTTCCATCATTCCAATTGAAAAACACAAACTTTTCACGTCGCGCTGCAATCAAAAAAAGAGAGGAGAAAGCAAGCATGCATTGCATTAAATTCGAAACTCGAGAAAGGCACCCTGAAGCAATGACATTTTTTGCAAAGTCATAAAATTGAATTGGAATCTTTTGAAGAGTGAAAAATTCCATTGTGATTTTTTCTTGCCCGCCAGACGAACAACGTTATCAAAAATTGTTTTAAATTATACAATAAGAGTGTGGTGGTGGGGTTTCGATTCGGTTATTTGTACGTCAATATATACAATTCAGTGCTATGCACTTTTATTATTATCTCATAACTGGTTGCTTTATGATAATGTTATTGTATATCTTACGGCTAACGAGTGTTTTATACAACATGTTTCAACCATAAAGAAAACAGAATCGCATCGATTTCATCGTTCGTGCATCGCTACGAAATTTGACATCCTTTGTTCTTGGTTGGCACATTGATTCTTTTGCGTTGCAAACACAAGCAAAGAGACTGGGTGAAGCGACGAATGTGTGTTGTGACTGGGGGTGTTTGTGTGAAACTGTACCGAATTTCTCCCGTTGATGTTTGACATTTCTGTTTTTTTACATATTAAATTTCGAGCACCGTCTGATTGGCATCATCCTTGTGCTCATATTTGCACATTTCAATTCAATCTGGCAACTTCAGTAGACAAATTCACTCAAAACAATCATGCTGCGTATCATATTAGCAATACAATTTGATTTTGTTTTGTCTAACAACCAAAATACGAGACAATTTCGTCATCATTTCAGCAATGGATGTCGTATTCTTTTTTTTTGTGTGATCACCAAATGGTGATGTTTCAAATTGTAATTGCGATTCTACGTGACACACAATGGATATTTGCACGCCAAAAATCTTACGATAAAGGATGACTGTTCACTTTTATGATTTTCATTGATAATTCGCATTCGTATCGTCGTCGTCGACATCATCGTCATAATAATGGAGTTTGAAAGTCTAATTATGGCATCAATGATCCACGTACGATAGAGACATTTGAAATTGTGCGTTTTGTCATATTCGCAAAATCAATCGAAAAGCTGCCGTTTATGCAAGTTCGATGGCAACTCAATCGTCTGTTGTGGCCTAAACACTGTCGCATTGCATTAACGATGCCAAACGATTCCATTGACACCATAGCGAAAGCATAGTAATTATTCGAAGCTGCAGATGCTGCATATCGATACTGTATGTCGGTCGTTAAATACCAAATGATTGTTTTCAGTCGTAATTTAATAGCAATCTCACCCACGAAAGCAAATGCCATCATCAGTATCCTCAACATTAAAATTGTAACGCTAGTTTGATGCTCAAGTTATCAGTTTAGTTTTGGTTTAAGTGACGGCTGCTTTCATTTACGCAGCCATTGATGCAAATAGGCGAACACCAAACATGAGATACAACCGAACAAATGATAATCATCATAATTTCACACTTCAACCACACTATCCAGAGGAAAGCGTACGCCGTACACCAACTACAGATACGGCACTGTATACAAAACATTTCCAACTTTGATAACAAAACTGCAACATAATCGGACAGCTTTTTTGAATGCATCCACAGCCATACACTGCATCGCATCAAATTGAAACCATCTAAAACGTTTCAAAGAATCGAGGGGATGGAGTGGCAGAGGGAAGCTCGTATACATCAACTCACTTAACATCACAACGATTAGATTAAAAAAAAACTTCTATTAAAACATGATATGTCCAATAAAAATTGTTGTACAAACATGTCTAAACGAGCGATACATTGACCATTTTAGGAATAGTGCAAAGCAATGGTGTCTGCAGTAATACACATTCTACATTTGAAAATCGCCCTTCACTTGTTTTATAATGCACTGCATGTCATCAATAGTGTCCATTTCATTTTTTCTATCCCTCTATACCTCTCTCTTTCTCGCTTCGTTTTTATCGTCCATATCACATTTGGGTTGTATCGTTGTCGATTTTAGCGAGCGACGCATGCCAATGCCGAGAATATTTGGTCGTGTAAACTTTTATTTCATTTGGGTGAAGTTGTTGCGATTTTTGGTTGTTATGACATCAAAATTGTTTGTTTGATCGCTATGTTTATGGTTATGATGTTCAAACAATTTCTCTCCAAATTTTGACCTTTTTTTACGATGGGATTTTTGTCAAATAAAAACACCGAATTGACGAAGTCGCCACATCTGCATCGGCGCACTTTAGCAATACGTATACATAATATTCACAGTGTTGAGGTCGTTTCTGTAATGGCAATGAATGAAGTGACACAAACTCAAAGAAAACTAACACTCTCTGTAGCAACTGGAACTGAAGATGATGAAGAAAAAAAAGAAAACTGAGAGAAAAAAGTTACTATCGTTTACTCATAAAAACTCCAGGCACTGTGTAAACAAAACTAAGCATTTCTCTTGGTTCTCGATTTTTCTTCTTCTTGCTATGAAGTTCTTGTGCCATCGAGACTTATCCTGAGTTAGTTGTGCGCGTGTTGTTTTGACATTTGGCAAATTTTTGCCCATCATTTTGACACGACAACCGAATAAAAAGCATCAAGCAGCCAAACAGAAATGTGAAACTAAACAGAGTGAACACCACTTGCCGAGCAATAATCCAGAGCAACACAAAACAGTTAACGAATCGAGACGAAAGCTATAACCATCACAATATCATGCCAAAAACTGAAATACCATAAACGAACAAGCATTTGTAAATATCGTTCTGTGGCACTTTTAACGTTTCGCAAAACATCAAGAAAAAAAAAACAAACACACAAACCGAAAATCAACTGGGAAAATGTGGATGCAAAATTATTTGGCTTTTAAGCGGTTGTATGACGCTGTTTTGGTGAACGTATCTTATTTGGGATTATCTTGTGATTAAGATAGTTTATTCAGAGTTATTTTATGCCATCTCACGGTTTCATGATGATGTTGAAACATTGTATTGCTTTGTTTTCATCGTTTTTTATTCGTCAACAACAAAAAAAAAATCATTTATTCATGACTTACAATGCGATGCATTTGTCGTAATGTGTCTGGTAATCAAATTTAACGACCAAATTGTTTTTTTCACTCATCAAAACACTCGTACGAGGCATACATGCATGCATATTTCCGTGGCGATGACTGATGGCTTTCGCAAAGAATTGATTGAAAAACGGATCCGAATCATGGTGATGAATATTTATTGAGATTCCATTTTTTTTTCGGATCATAACGTTGTAATGCATTGGAATTTCAATTTTGATAGGAATTTTCGGCAAATAAAATGACGCACCACCAAAAGAGAGTGAGTGAGTGAGTGAGAGGGGGAAGTTGAAAGAGAAAGAGAGCAGTTTAAATAATGAATATCAGCATGAGATTACAAATCATTTAAATACCGCAGCATATGACACAAATGGTGTGATAAATCCAACCAAAAGAGACAATACGTAACCAACATATCAAAAATAAAACATAAAGCAACGTACGAGCAGTGTACATCCGATCGCATCCAGAACAAATAAAAACATACATAAACGAAATTAATTTGCAACATAATAAATTTTTGAGCAACATTTTTATGTGAATACATTTTCGACCGATAAATCACAATCGACCGGAAAATGGCAGAGGAAAAGACACTGAAACTGATTTATGTATCGATCGAATGAGGCAAAAGCACATCAGAAATGCCAAAAAATGCGAGAATTATATGAAAATACTATCCTGTGTGTGTGTGGTTCTGTATCGGTTAGATAGTAGTCATAGTTTGGTTGGAAAAATCTCGCACCCGTTTGCTTGTGCTAATTCATTATTCCCGGGGATTTTTTTTTGTTCAATTGAATACACATTTTTCGCGGCTGCTGCGTTTTCAAAAAAAAGTGTTACGCGAAACAGAAAAAAAAGAACACACGAGAATAATGTCAAAGAAGTCGGTCAAAAGAGTAAAATATTCATTCGCAAGCCATAATCGGATTGAAACAATCGGCCAAATGTAAAAATAAACATCTCTTTTCTGGAGCCAACGGCAAAATTAAAAAATACTGATGCTGAACGCCAACAAAAAAAAACACAAATAAAACACAAAAACATCTGAAAAAAAAATCTAATTTAGATGTCACAAACGAAAACATACGCATTGAGTACGACATATCCAGAAAAGTCGACAAATTTCAAAGATACTTTTTATTTCATTTCGATCTGTTTTCTAAACCAAACAATTTTCCAACTGACGTTATTTTTTTTTGTTGTTGTCAATACATATGTGTGCGTGTTTGGAAAAAATATCTGAGTGAGATTCAGAGACGGTTAATGGCCAAATTGAAGTCGCACATTTATGAAAGCACAGAGTATGCTAGCGAAACAGTTCAAGCTTTTCGCTTTTATCGAAATATGAGAATTTGGCTGGTGAATGTGTGTTTGTGTAAAAGAGCGCTGTGTGTGGTTGAAAACGAAAAATAGTGCAGATGATGATGGCACCATATTGTCTGAAACGAAATTGACAAAGAGAATGAGGAGCAAAGCATACGCGTTTCGAAACATACGCACCGAATAGAAAAGCATTCCAGCCCGGAGAGTCAAAGCCATTATAAGGATAGATGTTGGTGCGGCGCTAGCAACACATAACGATGTATCGTAGGGTTTGCGCGCCGTTCACTTTTGTTTACTGAGATATTGATGTGGTTGTATCGCATGGCATATATGTGGTCACGCGTTGACCTTTTTTCGGGGCTCAATTCCATCGCTTGCTCGCGTCTCTCTTTTTTTTCATTTATTTTACATTTTTGCTTTCGAAATCAGTACCGTGATAATGTCATTGTTTTTCGTTCCATGCGAATAACATTCGATTTTTGGCTGGCATTATCATTCCCATTCTCGTGTTCGCATTCACTTTTTTCTATCTTTGTTTCTGCTCTCAATACGATCGAAATTCATTTTCTCGGTCGTGCATTCACTCGTTACTTGCTGTTCAGTGTTTACGATTTGCTGCCAAAAAGAGTGGATGGAAATGAGATTGCCATTACGTTGTTTTCTATGCATCGTATGACGAGAAACCAAGTAGAAACACGCACACAAAATAAAACAAAATAATATTGAATGTTCGAACTGTTGTTCAACATCCACCGCATCAAACACAAATTCGGCAATGTTCTAATAGGATAAGGCTCAATATTTTTCACATTACTTGGTTACATGGTTGGTGCTGTAGGTATCCTCGCTTCGACTTCATTTGACCATTCGTTTCGGTTCGCCATTGGGTGGCGTCAGCTGTTACCACTTTACCATAAAGTGTTTATTCACTAAACTGATGAATTCCGTGATGACCGATTCTTATTGGAAACTACAGTATTATTTCGGGCATTTTGATCGGATGTCAACGATTGCATTTGCGCCTCGATGGGAATATTTAGTTTCTCTATTGATTGAATGGATTTGCTTGAAATGATGAGCATCTGCTATTGAATGTAAATAAAAATCGTTTTTCATCTGCAGTGCAGGAATTGAAATGGCCATTGAAATTGAACGGTCAATTGATGGTCATGAATGGATAACGCTACTTCATTTTCTCGTTTGATTTGCAAGTTCATTGTTTGAACATTATTCTAACAATGAACTCGGGGGAGAATTCAAAGCAAGGCTCGTTAACGTTGACGTGTGAATGAGTGCGTTTCGTATTAATGCAGTGTTTGTTGTTTTGTTAGTTTTATATTTGGTGCTGAAACATTACGTTAAATGTAAAAGATCACGTTCGTTGTTATATAATCTACCTCTGCGTTCGCATTACCTTCATATCAGCGAGTCTTGATTCAAAGAATAAATGTAAAGCAAAGCGGATGTTGATTCAAAACAGAAGAGAAAAAATCATCTTGCGAGATAATATTTTATGAAAGCTAAATGATTCTAGTAAATTGAAGAATTTTCTGTGAGCAATTATCATAGCATTTCCTTGATCAGAAAAGAGTGCTACCAAAGTAGCTAATTATTTTTAATTTAAATGTTTGTCATCAAAGTCAAAAATGTCGAGATAGAGCCTCTCGAAACTAAATCTAGTTGCAAAATGTTGCGGAAGTTATTACTATGAAAAATGCTGTCATCAGCAAATTATAGACTTAATTGGTACAAAAATATAGACTGAAAATATAATCTTTGATAAAATCAACGGGTTGGCGAAAATGAGATTCATTATCCGCTTATTTTAATCAGCTCAGCGTTAAAATCAAACATGAAAAAAACGTGGCCCAATTAGTGTAGTTCTTTGAAAGATAAAGAAGTTTTTCCATCAAAGATGATAAGATTAGAGAAAAAAGCGCTTCCTACATACGATGATTCCCTTGGGATTTATAATAACTTAAGGGAAATTTAAGGAAACTCCGTTGAATCTTTTTGTGACATTATTGAATTCACCATACACATTCTCCTCGTTTTATTAAAGGAATGTAAATGATCTATTAAAAGTGGTGTGTTGGCAGGCTTTAATATGACTATGAGATTTTAACATGTGGCTTGATGCTCTCTTATATTTTTATCGATTTTTATTTCACGTCTTTTTGTATGCTTTTAACATGATGTTTTTCATTTTTGTTTTCAGAAAAATATTTCGATTCGTGATGGTTATTGATCCATAAAACAAAGTAAGTACTAAAAAAGACATTTTTAAAATATGAGTAATTAAAAAATTATATCGTTTGCATGTTAAATTTCTTGTGGAAAATTATTTTCAATTGTATCGAGAAAAAAACCCGTAAAGCGGTCCCATTTTCAATTTATTGTCAATTGAGCGTTTCAACCAAAATTGTTTATCTTCTCAGTACTTACCTGAACCACACGACCTAATACAATATCCTTTTTATTTACCAAATCTCAACATTTTCGATGAAATTATTCAATGGATAAAACCACGAACAATAGAATGATATCGTGACTGTGAAAGCATTGACCCAAACAAAAAAGGCAAAATATGATCTAACTTGTGCTAACTTTTGATTGGGATTGTTATTCAACAAAATTGTTGTCAATTTTTCCGTATCACAAGTAACTTTGGGTTGATCTTGAGTCTCCCACTCTCGTTCGCTTGAACAAAACAAACACAAAACCCAAAATATACAGCCAATAACAATGTCATGCGAGTACTTACGAACCGTGCTCAAGAAGAAGAAAAATGTGAATAACAACCAAATGCCCGTACAACTACAACACGTATTCTATATAACTTCGGTGAAACGGCGATTATTGTTTCCATTGTTACATGATTTCACTTTCTATTGTTGTTTTGGGGTGCTCAGTATTGTTCATTTTGTTCTATTCATGCTACGACTTTAATTCTTTTTCTCTTGTTGCTCATTCACTTCGACCTCCTTCCCCCCACCAAAAATAAAGTTGACCGTAAACGATGAACACACGGATAACAATATACATCGCAGACCTGACGTAAAGTTTGGCTCCGATTTCAGTTCCTCGTTATTTTATGAACTTTCAATGTCAACTGAGAGTTAACTTGTCCAAATTTAGTAGAGATTTTATTGCCATCTAAAATACTAGTATCATTTATGCGTTCACTTTAGTTCGAGTCAAAGGAAATCTATGGCAGTAAAATACAAAATGTGTGTGTCGAAATGACATGCTAAATTGAAATAATAAATGATATAAGGCAACCATTTTTGCTACAAATAAGTTACGCCAAGATCCTGAAGCCTTTTTAACTTGTGATTAATAGAAAATTCACTTTCACATGCTTTTGCATAAAGTTAGCATGAGATTTTTCGGTGGTGTTTTTCCTCAAAATAAACTAGTTGTTCTCGAAATAACACTGTGGTGTAATAGTCTGTTAGTGATTGCATACTGCCAGTAGATTATTTTAGTGAAAACGTGTGAATTTGTTGTGTATGCCAACTATTTGGCATGACCTTTTAATGGTAATTTCAACTTTCGATAACATTTAATGTTACTTAGGTGACCGTTTTAGCTGTGCTCAGCAATTTTACCAAATTTCCCAGATTGTTGTTCTCGTTTCGGTTTTTCCTCATATTTATCTAGTTTGTTTTTACGGAAAAAGTTTTTCGCTTCGATCTTTATTTTCAGATTAATGTCATTTTGGACAGAGTCAACTGTTCCTTATCGACACAAGCAAAGAGAAAATTCATTACATTTTTTCGTCTCTCTCTCTCTCTCTCTCTCTCTCTCTCTCTCTCTCTCTTGTCATAGAAAGTATGTTTTTCTTCGAAACAAAAAAAAATGGGGTAGAAAAAAATGAATACCATTCAAGGGCAAGAGATTATGTCATAATGTACTTCGGAATCAGCGATAGAAGGCGCACATTTGAAGTGAAACAAATCCGCAAGTAAAACTCGAAAAGCGCAAAAAATGTAATTTTTGCCTAAAAATACTTCGGTAAAAGATCAGTCAATGTTTGGTATGAGAGGGGCTAATTTCTGTTGTTTAAAGCATACTTTTCAAATCGGAATGTCCGCCACAAGCAATACAATAGACGCAACGTGTACGTATTATTCGAAGTAAAAAAAATCATTAAAATTCCACCAAAAACACATACAACCGAAATCCAAATGACGACATTTTCGGAGCCGCATCTTCTTAAACTGTTCTCAATGCAACGACTTTGTCATTTTTATATACGTAACGAGACAAATTAGCATTTAAATGGAAATGGAATAAACTCTGCATGTGTTTTACTAAACTTTTTGTTGTGCATTAAAATGTATTCGAAGTTCTTGCGTCGATTTCAAATGCTGCTGTGAACATGTTGCACGAAATACATGATGGAAGGGAAAAAAATCAATATAATGTTGGAGACAATGAGAAAAATTAAATGAAAACAAAGAATTGGGTGGAGCATATTTCGTAGCGTGTGATCAAAGCTTCATTTTCAGTGAAAATGTTACACCGCAAGTACTAACATTATTATTCATGCAATGTCTGTTGCGGAAACAGTTTTCCTTGCTAAATCGTTAATGTTTGTTCAGTTTTAAAAACCATTTACCAGTTGAAATGGCCATGCTTAACGACTACCGAAAATACCGCGCGTACACATTCAATTCAATGCTGATCATATTTGAACCTGAAATCCAACAACTATTACCGCTTTATTTACTCGTTTTAATGAATTTATTCTTGGTAGCCATAAGAAAATACCAAGAAAAAGAAATTTTGTGGAGCTTTAAAATTTAAATGACAACCATTGAAATGCTGAGACATACGTTTTCGTTAAGCGAAAGTTGTCGGTCATGGTCATTTGTAGAGCGAAATCGTGGGAATGACTTGTCAGTGTTCACAGTTTGTGCGCGCACAAGTGGTTGTCTAGCTCAAGTCAAAGTCAATTGACTCGATTCGAAATAAGTACGAGAAATTTGCAAGTTGTATATGTTTGAATGCCATACAATATTGATGATTTTCACAATCGATTTCATTTATTTTTGTGTTTTCTTGGCATCCAGAGACTACACAAATTCAATCACAACGCACCCACATCAACTGAATGATGTAAATAATTCGCATTCTGAATCGAAATCGTAGCACTGATTCAATAAATAAACGTCAACCCAACAAATTGGAATTGCTGGAGTCGACAAAGTTTTATCGTTTTGCTTCAGTCTTGAAACGATGCTGCACGATGTTTTTGATGGTGAATAATTAATTTTCTACTAAACATTTTCTCGCTGTAAGTGTATTTCTTACATTCATATCAATTAATATTTGTGTAAATAAAAGGAGTTGCATGTTGTGCACAATCAAAATGATGTTACAGAAGGATCGGCTCTAATGGAATCGCCAACGTAAAGACGGAAAACTACACGAGTTTCTTGCTGTGTGAGAGAGTGTTTTGCGCTCAAATCCAAAGCATATGCAAAACGAAAGCGGTGTGTGTGTGCGTGTGGTGGAAGGTGTACGGCGCACACAAGAGCGTCTAGGTACACGTTTAATTATTGTTTGCACACTGGATTACCATTAGAGTTGAAGTAAAAAGTTAAATGCGAAAAGCATTCGTAAATTTAAAGAGTAATAAACAAAACAAATGTCGGAATCAAATAGGAAATGTACAGACACACAACATAAGAATTTTCAAAAAGCATCTAAAACACATAAACATAATGAAGAACAGAAAATGTGATGGCACGGCTGCTACTGTTTATCCAAACCAAAATACATAGAGAGAAAGAGAGAAGCACGCGGTGCGGACGGAATGGAAAAGTGCACAAAAGAAAATATACCTACCTACGTATATGCTTTGGCCACTCAGCGTAAATGAGCGTCTTGAATCCGAGATTATGTTCATTATTAATTCTCTTTGGATGGCAAAAAGGATTCACTGTATTTGTTTTGTCAACGCTGTATGTGTTATTCACTTTAACCATGCTTTTTTAGTGTTTATCATACTGTTTCTATCCGGTAAACATTTATCATTTTTGAGTGTTTTGTATCTCTCTACTTCTTTTTTACATTGCTCAATGTCTATTTCTCATATAATTCTCCGGTGTTTTATTTGCATCACTTTGGTACGATGCGAGTCGTAAGTTGATATTTAACACAATATGAAATATAAAGTTTGTGTTTGTTATCGCTGCTTCTTTTTTTTTCTTTTTTGAAGCAAAAACCAGCGAGACTGAGTGGTTGCCACTAGCGTTTCGATATTAAATCTAATATTGCAAAAACATTCGCTAACGATGACAACAACAAAAACAACAACGACGACGACGACAATGATGACAAGTGGAGCGATGTGCGTTTGTGTTGCTGAGTGACGAAAAGCATGAAAAGAATAATAACGAGTCGAAATTATATTTTATTTTCCAATTTTCCAACGAACAAACAAACAAATGTACCAACCAGCAAATCGTAAACCAACGTGAATCACTGGCCACTGTATACCATAGCACGATGTACCGAGGAAAAAAAAGGTTATTTTCTGTGTGATTGTGTATTTGTAACGATAAAATGCTGGTTGCTTGTTTTTTCTTTCTTCAAAAGTTTAACCAGTTTGATGAGCACAGTAAATTAGATCAATGACATTGAACGGGGACTTTGAATGCGTACGGATGTTGAATCGAAATATGGCCGCAAGAAATCTTTGTACACAAAAACGTTATTGAAATCAAATTTTCCGCAATTGCTTTAAAGCTTCTTTAAATTTTATGAAGCTGTTGCTTTTATTGTATTGCTCAAGCGGTAAAATAGATTTTTAAATTTCATTCAATCTGACATAAAATGCCGTTGACACAAATCATAACTTTTTCATAGGCCATACGCTGGCCATCATTAAGATCGATTCAAAGACACCATCATTATATCATTTATCATCATTCGTTCTTATCGGTACAGGTGAGAAATCAGACACCGGACACTTTTGCATATTCACTGGTGTGCGGACATTGGCAAAGTAAGTAATTTACGGCCATTGCAAATGATAATGTTTTTATCTCTTGAAACCATTTCCCACGCTAAAATGAAATGAAATGATGTGTCATAAACATGGACGCTCATCGCTCACTCACACATACACAATGTTCCGGCATCGCTGTGTACAAAGCTGCGTAGAAAATTCATCAAGTGCGATGTGAATGTGGCACGTGGAATAATTATGCACATGAAATAAATTCCCATTAGATACCTTTGAATGCCACTTGCCACACATAGATTTATTCATTGTTTTGTGTACCATGGAGCGACGGCGCCTCCTTCTTGTGTGAACGAGCAAACAAGATATAAAGATACCGTGCCGATGGATGTTTGGTCGTGCGTAAGCAAATGTCCACACTCTGCACAGCAAAAAAAAAGAGAAGAGATTTCATTCCAAAAAAAGGCTGGATTTTGATAATTCAGCACCTTGTCCACAAGCACAAACGAGTTCATATATTTTTAGTATACTAATTGCATGAATTGCAAGCTTCTGAGGTGTGTATTTTTATGGCCTATAAGCTGAGCTCAAATGTAATAAAGTAAATTTTTATGTTGGACATAAATATAAATTAGACTCTCTCAGCATCGAGTTGGTCAGTGCTTTTCTTTCGACATCATTTGAAAAAAATGTGAATGAAATTCCAAAGATTTTACGCGTTTTTTCAGCTATTCCTGTTAAAAAATATGGGGGAATCGTGAAGAAGGGAGAAAGGCATTAAAGCAATTTCTAGCTCAGTATTTAGGTCGAATTCCATACATCAGCACGAAGAATGGACTGATGTTTGTTTGTTTTGTATGTATTTTTTTTATTTCTTAAGTCTTTGTCTTGACGTCTTTTCTTCGTCGCTGCCACTGTTTGCCTGATCATCCTGTGTTTTTCTCTGTTCACTTTTCTTTGCTATTCTTTTTTTATGTAGATACATGTTTTTCCCACAACTTCTATGCTGTAATTACATAATGTTGATATTTTCGGCTTCAAAAATTCAGAGAAAAAGAAAATTCGAAGAGAAGTCGAAGAAAAAAAACAGTTAACAGCAAAAACCGAAACAAACATGCAGATGTACGTTTATTTGTATTTTGATAAGCTTAGATAAAAGCAAGTACAAATGGAACGAAAGAAAAACGCAGAGAAAGTGAAGAGAGAAAGCTAGTGAGAAAAAACTTCCATCCAGATGAATTTCCTTATTTATTTCCGTTCCGTTTGGCTACCAAAAGCGCATCATTAAAACTTTATTATAAATCTTTTTACTCTCTGTCTTTTCTGGGCATCGTGTTGGCTTTTGCATTATCTTCCAGTGATTCTTGTGTTTTTTCTCTTTTGTTTTGATTATTTTCGTTTGTTTTTTTTTTTCGACTTCAAAAGCCACTGAGAGGCTGGTGCAAGATCTCATGCCGGACCAGCAAATTCGTTCAAAAGCTTTTTTAGCTCATTCGTAAAACAAATTTGTGAAAGTTGAATGTTGCAACGCAAATAGAGAAAAACAAATTGGTTTTTGTTGGCATTCACCACCGGCTGACATGGTTCCCTGCGTCTAATCGAAAAAAATTGTAAATAGCATTCGAAATATTTACCCGAAGGTGTTATTATTATAATAAAACTCACTATATCCCAGTTGGAAAAAATACGTAAGAGATCAAGGCACACAACAGGATGAAGCAGTCAAGTTTTATATATATAAGTGCGAATAAAGAGAAAAAGTTTTTTTCTTCTTTTTTTATCGTTATTGTTTGTTATTCGGTTTACAATTTCTTTTTGCTCTGGCTCTCACTTTTGGCCATCAGTGAAATCAGTGTGTTTGTTTTTGTGTCAGTGAGCGTTTAGTTTGCGCATCAAAGTGGTTCCAGTCGAGTTATTGCACATTTAACAACACAAAAGCGCACTCGTATACACGCACACACATGAATTCTATGTATCCAATGTCCATTTGGATGTAATGGTTTCTGAATTCCGTTTACTGCCCTCTGCCATTCTTTTCCAAACCCTAATAGCAGCAAAAGCGAGATATATAAACTCGTTCAAAAATTTTGACCGTTTCTATTTTCATCGAAACAAACGTCAGCATTTTGGAACATGAATTGGTCTCTGGAGTGTGTTTAACCCATTTTATGTTCATCAGTTCGTGTTCGTTTTTTTTGCTTTGCGAATAAATTTCTCTCTTCTCTTTTTATCTATCATTCATTTACTGAGACATTAAACATAAAAATAGGAAAAATATTCCAATGTTTTATTTTAGACTGATGGTCTATGTCAACTTTTGCACATTGTTTGATGTCCAAAAAAGGGACACATATGAATTATGAACATCAATAACTATATTCCCCATAAAAAAAAGTGAACAAGTTTACATTGACTATTTTGCAAACATAGGTTATTGGCATACACTGCCCGCAACCGAAAAAAAAAAAATCAAAAATAGAAATCAGTCAAACACCGCATTTCGACCAGACAAAAATTCATGACAAACAATTTTGTTCAAATATTTTCCAAATGCAAAAACATCAGAATGTAATAAAATTGAGCACTTTGATCATCTGCCCGTCCATCAAATCAATGGCTGCCGTAATCGTAAATGTATTTTGGTTTGTTCGAGCCAACCGAAAATTTACCCTCTGGCCGTAAAAAATGGTGGCACTTTTTTACCATACAATTACCGAATCGATTGGGACTTCATTTGAATTTTGAATGGACATTCATAGCGAAATGTTTTTTTTTTTCTCGAGTTTTTTTTCTTTGTGTTGAATTTTATTTTAGCCGATATTGTCGCAGTTTTTGCCATAAAAACTCGAGACAGAACTTCGTTATACAGAAGCATAAATCGATTATCATTTCGTAAAATTGACGGACGAAATATTCGAAATAAAAACGACATAGATCCAACTACGGTTGTGTGCAATAGTGTGTGTGTCTGGGTGTAAGTGTGCGCAATCCCCAAGAGTATAAATCGCTTGAGGATCGGTAAATCGCGTTTAAACAGCAACATTCAAGTTTCAAAACAGAGATTTAACTATAAACAACTGAGTACAAGCAAAACTCGTTTTAAGCACATTTCACAAATTTACTCTGATCTGGCCCTTCTCTCACCCTCTCATATCTTTCTTTCTCTCCTTCTCCATCTCTCTCTTGCTCCTTTTCTCATTTCCTTCTGCTTCTCATTTCCTTCTGCATTGTTGCAGTGTGTTTTGATTGAATTACAAAATCAAATGTAGACAGTAGTTCTAAAACGGCAACAGGATATTTCAGTGCTTATCCATTTTGATCTCGGCAATTCCGATTGTATATTGTTTAGAATCCTTTTATTTTACTATTTTTTTCTGTTGAGCTTTGTTTAAATCTATTTAATCAAATGTATGTCTATGTCGGAAATAGTTGTGTTATCCTATTTCGTACAAAACATGAATAAATTCGTTTTTCTTTCACCGAAAACTTTTGCGCAAATATACATTGGTGGAATGAGACAAATAACATCTCATTTAACTCCATTCCACCATATAAATGTGAATACAAACCACTTTGTCTATGAAATTAACATGAGTAGCTTATAGAATATTGATGCACTTTGTGACAGTTGTACTTGTAAATTTGGTTTGGTTCTATTCATTTGTATTACTATGTCAAGATATGTCTCTGGTTTTTTGCCAAACATAATTTTTTCCATTTACTGACTCCATCACAGTGGCTTATGGAAGAGACGAATCAAAGCATATACGACCAAGTTGCAGTGAAAAAATGTCGGACGAATTAAATATGGAATTAAATAGTTTGAAATGGTCAATGTTTTTGCGATAGTTGGAGCATTAAATGAATATAACTAAAAAAAACAATCTTTCCATTTAAATGCTGAATATATAAAATTCAAACAAAAAGCTTAACAAAGCTAAGACAAATATGCATACATAAAACTACAAAGATCCATTAAATGAGGTCCGTTGTTACATTTCATATATGAATTTCAAAAAACCACTTTTTATGGATGAAACTCTACATCCGGTTTTTTGTAGCTGCTAACCTGTTGGGAGTTTTTTTTGTATTAAAATAAGAATAGGTCCACGTTTGAAATGTGTATATTACCTGATTGTGAGTGTGGATAAACTTTCTCCATTTTGACACTGATTGCATGACAACAGACACAAAAAAGTGGAGGACGACGAATCACATACTCGCATTACTGTTTAAAAGTTGTGTGTTTTTTGTATCATTTGAATTTTGTGAAAATGAATAAGACAATGATGATGGGCATTTTCGAGTGTATGTCGTTGTTTTTGTCGTGGGCGGATAAGTTCGTGGTAATGATGTGTTTTTGCACTCAAAATGAATGTCACTGGAAAAACGCATGTGTGAATGTTTATCCCCTTTTGAATTTTACGTTAAGTATCTCTATGTCTGATAAAAATGTTATCAAGCTAATGTATGACTGGCACCGGTACAGATAGTTCAACATTTCGAAAAACATTTGACGCGTCTTCCTTCTATTATTCGTGCCCTGTTAAATATGCATCGCAAAGATGTGTTAGTCAATTATATTGTGACTTTGCCATGTTATTTCAATCATATCCGTACATAATAAACTGTTTTACGTAAGTTATTGCTAGTGAGAGATTCAGTTCGTTGCATGCTAAGCATGAGATATGAAGTATGAGAAAAATAAGCAACATCCAAAGTGAAAGCGCTTCATACCATATTGCCGGCATGACATCGCGTTTAAAAGTCCTTGAATATGATCATCAAGTTTACAGCATACATTTAACCGGGAAAAAGGGTGAATTTATCTTCGCATACTTAATTCATCTGTTCGAGTTTTAAAAAAAATGTTTTAAAGTTATATGCATTTGTTAGAAAACACTTGGTTAAATAGCATCTCCCTCTCAGATTAAAATACGAATACACACATGCAATGTAGTATTTTAAAGCTAGTTGTGTTTTCTTAAACAGTCACAACATCATCAAATTTACTGAAACTTGAGTTCGCTCCTCGAAATAAATGGAAATTAACGGAAGTCATTGCTTTTAAACACAATTTCATAATGCACATAATCCAGGTGGTGTTGCAAACAATGCCGAACTGGGCCGCACTTGTTACCATTCTGCATGTTGGCTTTATGTTTTACGCATGAAATGTTAATCCATTTGGATGACAGTGTAAGACTCTTACATTATAAGAGAGAGAGAGAGAGAGAGAGAGAGAGAGAGACCCGGCTTAGACTCGCCCGTACTCACGCAATGAATACACACATGGATAATAAATTCATATTAGAACAAAATGTTATAATTTGGTTTACGATAATAGCATACTTAATGTAAAAACCCATCCGTCGAAGGATCCGACCTTTCGATTCTCAATTTTGAACACCATCAACGCACGCACACATCACTCAAATGATGTTTCCTATTGCACTATTTACTATTCACTAGTCACTTTCGAATCTCCTTCAGACTTCATAATGATGAATCACATTTTGCACACATCTTTTAGGACGTGATTTACGTTTTTAATGTATTTTATATCAAAATATGGACAATATTATACAATTTTCGTGGAATAAATTTTCTTTTTTTATAATTTTCGGTGCGCTCATAGCAACTATCAAGTAACAAGCTTTACGGCGGGTACATTTTTTGTTGATGAAAAGCAGACAACTACATTTCGTTAAATGTTTTCTTTGAAGATCTCGTGAGCGACCAGAAGAATGAATAAATTCTTTTAACTATTGACGCATTCATGAATGGAATTTTGATATCCGATTGACTCGAGTAAAAAAGGGGGTACGACCGGCATCTATTCTTCCGGAAATTCAACCCGAAAAAAAGGATCTCCTCATTATATGCCGATGTCATACAACAAAAACTCGAACTATTGACCATTTCTCTGAGGTTAAGCTGAAAATGTAAAATGAATAGCTAAAATGGTTGGTCATCCGCTCTCACCCCATTTTTGGTTTCTCATTCAATGGATTCATCATTTCTTCTCACACCCGCCACACTTAAAATCAATTGGTCCGGGTTGTAAACAGCTGGTGCGTGCTTAAGAGTTTGTCTGTGTCCCAATTTTCAAACAATTTCAAAACCAACATCATTATCAAATTATTATCATAATATGATAAATTGATGACTATCAAAACCTAATCGGTTTTCGTTTTGTACAAAGTCGAAAGGTACATGAACCGTTTAAAACCATATCCCAAGCAAATGTGTGCTTGTTTAACTCTTGTTGATGTGAAATTTTAATTAATTTTCATCGAATAAAATTGGTACAACAACTATTTATTACATTGAATTTTAAATAAATTCGCCCAACATCTCGTACGTTCTAATGGTAATTTCCAATTTTGTTTTTCAGGTAGACGGCATTTTCATTGCATGTTAAAACAACAGCGTTGAATCGAATACGATTTGCTTCCGTTTTTCGCGATATATACTGGTAAGCATGTAAATAACATTTAGCAAGTAATCAACAAATGGAAGAAAAAAAAAGAAACAAAAACAACGACCATTATCATGATTTAGATGGTCAAATGAATTACTGGTTCGTGATCGGAAAATTGAATTTCGATTCTTATTTGTCGTTTGTGTGTTAGATTCTGCGTACCATTTCTCACTCGATGCTATATGTATATATTCCAATGTGTTGTGCACATTTTCTATGCGCGCCCGCGCACACAATTTGTACAATGTTGTGTCGTATGTATTTTAATCAGGTAGCATTGTTTTGTTTGTCATATTGTCACCAATAAAATTTAATGTGCCCACGTTTCGTCTCGATTAAACAAATATCGTCCTTCACACGTCACTCAACTGCTCTCACCATCCCAAATGTATCCCGCAACCAAGCCGTCGTATTCCGTTGGCATTTCAATGGTTTTCTTTCTTCCAATATAATAAATTCACACATCGCATATTATGTCATTCGACTGCATTTCGGTTTGTGCGTCATCAAAAACATTTCTACAATTATTTCGATTAATTCGATCAAGTGTTTTGTGCAAGCGCAAACTTTGTTAGAGTCCACCTCAGCATGCCAATTGATTTTGCGAACCATATTAGATAGTTTGATTATTCGATGATGCGGCGTGAAGCATTTTCATCTTCTACCTAGACCCCGTCCAATCATTCAGGCATACATTTGCGAATGCAACGACCATCAGCCACTACGCCATCCCACTTCAGTTTGAAAACGAAAATTTTGCATGCAATTGATTGATTGATTAAGGGTTTTGAATTTAATTGGATTACACTAAATAATGCAAATAGTAATGCCAAGTACAAGACTGTCAAATAAATAGACGATGTGCTTCAATGTGTTTTATCCCCCGATGAGAATTCTGCTCAACAGAATGTGACCATTCAAGAAAATTATTTTCTTGAAAATGTATGGACGACGATGTAGTGTTAATTGAATTTCAATCGGCTTCACCGCTTCTTGGTGTAAGGACGTGCTTCTCATTAAAATATGCCATCATTACCGCATTCATACTCATAGATATTCATAGTCCATTACGAACAAATATCAACTTGATCACGGTAATTAAGTGTGCCGATTTTATGGAATACATCATTTTTGGGGTTTTTTGTCGGCAAGTGGTTTATAATTTTCAATGTAATATTAAAGTCGATTTGATTATAAGTTCTCGCTTCAAATGGACATCAATTCATAAATAAACTTGCTATCCCGTATTTTTTCATAATATACAGTTGAGACACTGACACCAACTGTATATAAACCGTTTAAATAATGTAAATTCCCATCAAAATACTTGAAAGTAATATAATTCAAAAAATGGTAGCACGTGACTTCTGCAATTGACTCAACTTCTTAATTTGATTGGATTGAACTTTTGCATCGTTTTCAATGTTCATATTTTCGGTTATTTTTAATCAAACCACAGTGTTTTACCACTTAAAGCAATTGGTCGGTTCATAAAAGACTCTTTTGTGTATATTTGGAATATTTTTTTTCTTGGTGATCATGTGCGTCTTCAATTTCTTTTCTCGTCGTTGGTTGTTTAAACAAAAAGAAGCATGTTTCTTTTGGTGATTGGTTGCCATTGGCAGCAAAGCACGTCAACGTCCTTTTGTCTTCAGTATTTTTATACACAAAGTTTATCGCTTCTGGCGACCAAAGGAAAACAACACATGTAAAAAATACAAAGTAAAATTCAATCCCTCATAACCAGACCCAACATCACTCACGCACATTGGATTTCATGCATACAACAAAAAACAAACCAAAAATGAAAGTTATTGGAAACAACCAAAATGCATAAACACTGGAATATCAACACAGACCATAACCCATGGTACTGGACATTTGAATCTAATTTCTTACGAAAGCCTTATATTCTTTGTATTTATTAACCACAGAATACATAACGAACGAAACGAAAGCAACATAGAGGTACAAAAACATGGCATTAATTCTCCGGTGAGAGGTAAAAAAGTTGAATGAACCCAAAACACGAAAACTCATTATTCAAGAATTCCGAATTTTTGATACTTTAATTCAATAATTCAACAACGTAATCCAATCAATCAATGCATTTTCGCTCATTATAATTTCGCATTTATTAAATCCACTCAAACTTTATCGAAAATTTCTTCAAGTTTCTTGTTGCCAGTTCATTTTTAAAGTTATTAAAAAGATTAGCTTCTTACAAAAATGGATTATATCTTGAGTTTCAGTCGTAAATTGCAATAACAAAAATTAAGAGCATAAAAAGATTTGAAAATCTTCGAATCGAAAATATTTTTTCGAGAAACTGGTTTTTCGCGTATAATATTCGCAATACATTTGAATTGCTGATAAAATACGATCAAAGTTAAAAGTAAATTAATCAAAGTTAAAAGAAAAAGTAACAAAAAAGGGTGAACAACTTCCGAAAAGTATGGCAGTAAATGTGAGTAGCCAATACTTCCTTAAAATGGTTTGATGCCAAAAAAAAATATTTTCCACAGCATGTTTCCTTCCCGGAAAAGTCGTGCTTATTTTCCATCAAAACTATCAACAGGCGAACGAATGACGAACGAAAAATGTACACTGAAAAACACTGAAAAACTAACACATGGAATGCTCACTACGGTGAACAGTAGACGTTTGAATATTGGAGTTGAAATGAATCCAGGTGGAAAATAAATAAAGAGGTTTTCGTGTGTTTGTGAAAATATGTCGAACTTAGAATTGCTTTAGTTGAATTACCTTTACCACCGTTGCGTTTCGGCTGTTTTTCCATGTCGGGCGTGTGTAGCATTTCCATAATTGACGAAAACTCTTTTTCAGGAAAGAAAAAAAAGTGTGAAACAACCGAAATGTGATGTATTTGCGAACATTCGTTTTCGGAAAATGCTCATCAAACACAGTAAATTTAGTTACACCGTCCATAGCAAGTTATATATGTTAAGTCATGTTCGGTTCACAAAAATCCCCGAACAAAATATGAATATTTTCATATTTATGCAAAAGCATGAACAACAAGTGCTTTAATTTGCTTTATTTCACAATTTAATCCATTGTTTATATAGAAGCAATGCATAACGCAAAAAAAATGCGTGGCACTCAACTCTTCTATTGTAACGAGGAAAAGAAGTTTCATTCCTGATTCTCTTTTTCTCTCTGGTTTTGTGTCCAAACCTGACGAGGTCAACGGTATCCATGCGATTGCAACAACACAATGCTCACCGAAAGAAGGATTGTTGTTTGTCTTGTTTTGAACTCTGGCATATGAAATAATGTCGTATTTTGCCGAAAATCCATGAATAATTAATGTAAAATGTCATACGGTTTTGTTTTTGGCGGGGCGTTGTATACCGGTTCTGAATTGAATCGAATTAAATGTTAATCTGATCAATTTCAAAATGCAAGCCATTGAAAGTGTTCACTGTCGCACACATTTATTCATAATCCGACTGAATAATAATGAAATACATAGACGCAATTGCGTGTTTCCTATATATTCCGCTAAGCTGTTTTAGTGAATTTTGTACCGTGCACACACCGAATTAGATGCGGAATTGTTTCGAGTGCCGAATTGATTTTTGAAATTGTATGGTGTGGCATGATGCAATCTAAATTTGACGGCACGGAAAATCAACAGCAATGAAATGGATTTTTATTGCATGCAACAAAATATTTCCATTAATTATGATTCAATCTAATCTGGGGAAGTGGTCACTGCGTATTCGTTGCAAAATAGAAACTGTTTGCAATGTATATCAAGCACACGCCGCTTCAGCTCATCCAATGACACCATCCACATGCAGAATTATAGCGCAACAAAAGTTTTCTCTTACCTCTTTCTCTCTCTCTCTCACTGCTTTTTCATCTATTTAACCAAATAAAATGAATAATTCAATGTTTTTCATTTATGAAGCTCATTTATGAAAAATAATTCGATGGATTTTCCATACGCATTTCATTATACCGACTGTGCGTTCTAATTCAGATGGAAAAACCAAACGACCCATGTATAAATGTATTACAGAACAACACAAACTGTCATTGAAATCAAGCATGCTCATTAAATATAGGAAATCCGATTTCCAAATACCACACAAATCACATGACGCCGCCGCCGCCGCCACCATCGTCGCCGTCTATTTTATGTAAATGATTTAAAATAACAGTCGGCGGTTTTCGAAAAAAACAACAACAATATTTCGAAAGTATTTTTTGAACATTTGAACTCATAAACACTAAAAGACAATCGAAAGTGGTTCGGGATGGGTGTTGCTGATGGACGCAGGGAGACTTTGGCATGGAGAGAGGAAATTTGAATCAAAGACCAAACCATAAAACATGTGTACCAATAAATTATTAAAATGAATTTTACTGAAAATATGTTTCGGCATAGCAACTACTCATATTCGTAGATATATTAGATCTGCGTTGACTACAAATGATAATGGATTTTGTAGGAATTGTCGACAAAAGATACCCCAAAAATTAATTTATGTAACAAGGAAAAACTTTAACATGTACCACAATGTACATTGCACACACACACACACACACACACACACACGCACACATCGAAAACACATGCACGTCACATTCGGCTAGGTCGGGGTCCACATCGCTTAGGCTTTCAATGTAAATTTGAAAATTCATATTTTATGAATGGCGATTATAATCAAACCGATTGTGATTACATATGTTCAATAACATTGTTTTTGAAATCCAATGAATAGCAACCACCCGCAATCTAAATGTTATACCCATGTACCGCATCCGGAAACGAAACATAATATGTTAATATTTCATCGAACATATATACACACACAACATCGGGCCAAAGCCCATCAAACGATACGGTTACCATGGCAACGCACAATGTTATCTTTAACAGTGATTTTCTACAAATTCAGCATCCAATTACGTAAATAATTTAAAGTGGGGTTGATATTTGACCGAATTTAATTTAGAATAGCACAACATTTCTAACGAAAACTATATAGTACATGCATTTATGAGCTTGCTTAACATACAGTGATTAAAGTAGTTTTGAGCGCAGTTAAATTCTCCTATTCATCTCACAAATGTGCGCCAAATAAAAAACGACGCGGCCGCGTCAACTGTCAAAAACAAACATTTTAAACATATACCAAAATGCATAGTTCTAGCAATATTATTGTTACTGTAGACAAGTAACAGAGTAAATATTTCGCATGGGGTCAATCACGAAATTCTAGTGTATCTAGTTTTTAATAAGATTTCACTAGAAAACTAGAAAATTCTAGTGCGTGAAGTTGGCTCTCAGTAGTTTTTCATATAAATTATATGGCCTTTGGTGTGAAGTTGGCTTCGTTTGTGACGTCATTATTCGCACTAGATTTACTAGTTTTTCTAGTATTTACTAGCGTGATTCGCCCCATGATATTTCGCTACGTAACACGTTGCTTTTTAATTTCAACTTTTTTGTTTACTGCTTTTCGGCCTGTTTGAAGCCAATTTTGATCAAAAATGTGAATCAATAACAAAAAATGGCTGAGTCTTGATATACGAACCACATATTTTTAAATTAATTTGATGGAAGTGAATACGGTCATAATTATTTCGGAAAGTATACATTGTATTTCAACATTTAATGGACAAATTCTAGGTTAATTTTCCATGCCAGTGTGTTAACTCTAAATGAATTTTTGGTAAACTTATATAACACCCTATGAATTACTAAACAAATTACCGTTTCAAAACCTGAAATTTTACCAATCATTTTAAAACTCAAGGTAAAGTCGGGTAGAGCGCTAGAATTGTTTAGCAGTTTCACAATTTAATGAGAATATTCAAAGAGGATGCATATGCTTGTTATCATACATGTTTAAATAAATTCTTTTTTGGCTTCCTCTTCGGAATACTGCACCGTAATTTTATACCCAAACATTCATGCACAAAAACTATTTTCAGAGACTTTATCACTACCACGAAAAATGTAATTCAATATGAAAATGCGTTATGAGTTGGCTCCAAATATCTAATCTAATCAAAATTGAGAACTTTTCTGGTTCGATGCCAAATTTTCTGTTTGGCTTCAAACTTTTTTTAAAAACATTTTTAAATAATTTCTCATTTTATGCACACAATTATCTTAACTGAATAGGTAAAATATGAGAAAATAATGGCCAATTTAAATGACGCTACCCAGTCCAACCCATTTAAAACTTGAATGTGCAATTAAATGTTTGTATTCATTCAAAAAAAAGTAGCACAATATCCTCTTATATATTGTGTTGTTGTCAGTAACAGACCAAATACCAATAATTGTACTTGAATTCGTTGAATTTTTCCGACTCATAGGAACAGAAAGATATTTCGTTCGATATGCGAACGTGGTCGAAGTGCCTATTCCAAAATGCATTAGGGTTGCTGTTCTAATTCAAAATCGATTCGAAATCTATTTGTTGATTTTCTTCAAAAATTCAATAGAAACATCCTACTAGAATTGAAATACCAATGATATTATAACGAAGGTTCGTCCATTTCTTATTCACAATATCGAACGATCGGATGTAACTATTATAATCGTATTATATGTTCAATTCTCTATGTTCGTTTCAAATATTCAAAAGATACTTTGTAAAATATGAATTACATAAAACTGTGTCAAAAGCATATCCCCATCACAAAACACACTGTATTTTCAAAATTGAATACGCACTGACAGAGAGAATTGTTTAACATATTCAATTATGTAATCCTTCAAAAGCAGAAGTTTCTACATCTATTCAATTTCAAACTTAATTGGAATTATTAGGAATCGTTTATTTTGATATAATCATAAATCTTAAAATTGAACGGAAACGAACCCTTGATCAATTTTATTTAAAAGAAGAGGTTGAAAAAGAAAATCCTATATTTTCGCATCGCACGCAAACTCTTTATTTAAAACTTCTGAAACCCTTAAGCAATTCCATGCGAAACAATTACAAAGTTTTATGCTAAAAAATTGCAATTGCCATCTGGGTAAGAAATTGCGTTTTTTCTATATTACTTTGCACAAACACACAATAAAAATGCAATAAAAATGTTATGAGTTTCGTTGTCAAACTTTTCCGAATTAAAAATGCAGCAAAAAATGTGATTCACTTAATTTTTCTGTTGTTGTTTTTGTAAATGAATTTATTAACAAATTATTATGGATTTTCATGCGATATAAATTTCAATAAATGAAGGGAAATCATTTGATTCGTTCGATTAATTTGATTGCTACGCATTCGATTGCATTGAAATCGTGTTTTAACCCATTTATTCGGCAGGCAGAACATAATATTTGCACACATTTTTGTATGTTGTATGTCTATAGTTTGGAACAATGATGTAAATTAGGGGCCATATCGAATTTAATGGAAATCTAATGTACATTCGTAACATAGATTACTGAATGCGAAAGATTTCACCCGAAAGGAATATTCATTCATTCGCACTGCGTAAATGGAATGTGCAAAAAAAAAAGAAATACTATTCAAGCCCTAATAGATGGTAAATTGTGAAAGTACTGTTCCAATTCCATACACCGTACAGCTGCATAAAATCATCAATTTTCCATTGGTATCGCCACTACAAATTCGTTTGTCGGATTGAGCGATTAAAATGGATTCATTCAACGTTGTTTATGTTTTACGACCCCGTCTAACATACTATACAATGTCGATGGGTCGATATTCCTTTTTCTCTTCTTCTTCTTCTTCTTGTTCTGCTTTTCTACTGCATTCACAATATCCTATTATGTTTTCGGTTTTATGGTTGAAAATGTGTGCCTGTGTGTATATCAGCTGAGCGCGCGCCTATTTCATTCATCAATTGTGTATATGAGCCTGCATTGAATGCTAAATATGTGTATGTGTATGCGGTTAGCGATTGCGAAAAATGCGAAATGTTCGACATGGTTCGGTGTGTGTAAACTGTGAATTGTTGGTAAAGAAACGCATTTCTTTGGCCACAAATTAAGGGATAAATTCGTTACGGTGGTTTTAACAAGAGAGAGGTTTTATTATTGCCTTTCCCTCTGCAGTTTCCAAGGATAGAGAGAGAAAGAGAGAGAGAGCACATATATTTCGGCAGCACACAAAGAAATAACTCTTTGTTAGTCTTAACTGTGGGCATCTTTGAATAGTGTATCCGAGCGAGGAATATTTCTTTGGATAATTTATTTAGACATTCATTGTTTTTACCATAAATCCTCGACATCATTGCTATATTATCATTATCACTGTTATTATTGCTGCCTTGTGCACAGCATATTTCAATTGAATGCTTTGTTCAAAAACCATCTTCCGCATTCGAGTCAAAAATCTTGCAATAGCTTTGGGACAAACTCTTTAAAAATTTTTTTCTGCGCTTATATTGTGAAATAGCAAATTACAAGAATCGCTGGAGATATTCCGCTCCGTTTGTTTCGTCAAGGGAATGAAATCGCCCAATAGATTTTCATTGTTACGAGATGCTCATCTTGAAGATATGCACGTGTACGCATCCTTTTGACAATAACCTTTCTTTTTCATCGCCATTTCATATAATGACATTCACCACCATGAAAATGAATTTTGGAAATGTTCGACTAATTGATGCCTTTCACACGCGTAAAATGATTCAAATGAATGTTAATAATGACATTGGCCGGCGTTAATGATCTGCCCAAAAATGTTAATCGGAAAAAGCAAACTGAAGAAAGATTGTGAGAAAGACAAACAAATAATCAACACACAACACAAACACGATACATTTTGCAAACATTGCGAATGCGACTAGATATATTTGACAATTACTTTGAAATTACAAACATTCCTTGCGACACTCGCATTTGTGCGTCCTTCGATTCAGTTCGAATTATACTTAACACTGGTGCCGGAGAAACAATCTTTCCAAGACGCACACACATACGAAACATGACCAACAGTGAAAACTAAAGTTTATGGCTCGTAGCGAAAAATGGTGGGTGTGTGTGTGTTGCAATTGCGAATATTTGTTGGGAAAAGTTTAAAGTGCTCGGCAAGGAGTGGCAAGGATCAAGGCGAAGTGAATACAAAGTCACTTTCGAGGACAGAATAAAATGGCGCTTTATTGCAAAGATTACATAGCATCGTTTGTCTCCCAATTTTCATTCAGTATTTATTGAATAGCAAAGGAATTACTTTGGCAGCATTTTGCACGATAAAAATGTGAATGAACAAAACTGAGTGCACGTACTATTAAAATTCCACGAATGTAGGTGACACGGTAAACTTTGGATGGGATGCGCTCATCCAGCAGCATGTTATTGCCACTGATGGGAAAGCAAAGAAGACACACACTCGCAAAAAAGAGAATAGGGAATAAAAAAAAAAAACATAATTTATTTACCGAAACGTAAGCACGAACCATGACAATCGCGAGAATCGCAAACTTGTGGAAGACAAGAACAAACAACATTCGTTCGCATTGTGGATACTGCAAACCAAATGGCATTTCACTATGTCTCAACGAATCGATAGCAAAAAATTGCACATTGACACTGAACCAATGAGCTCATATTGTTGCCCGTCGAAATGGTAATGGCATAGAAGCTGCTGTGTTGCTATACGGTGAATATGGATTTTTGCTGTCGTTTGCTTATCACAGTCAGCGTACAGCATTTATGAATTGCTCCGAATACCTTTGCCTTTTAAATGTATAATGAAATTGTAAAATTTTGCGCACGTCACATGGAATTATGTGACACACACACAAGAATAACTTAGCCTAGGATAATGCGATGTAAGCGTCAAACAAAACGGAACCAAATATTTAGCATGCTGTAACGAAAAATATTCGTTTCCGATTACAAGTAGTCTGTGTGACAACAAATTCCGTTACAAATTCGAAGTATTTATACATACACGTGAACATCTGTTCATTCAAACAACATGCTCAACACCAATATAATCCGGCATTCTCAGAGTATTGCAATTGTATATGGATGGGACACTCTTTAGATACATTGCCAAATGTGTTGGATTCCAAAACACCCTTCTATGATAAAGTGAAAAGTGTCGAAATGAAATTCATTCGGGATTCTTGTTATCCCATTAAAAGCATTGAAATGCGAATGAATAATATTTGTTTCAGTGGCAGGCGACATTTAAACGGGTATCTTCCTCTTTCCTCTCTCTTCCTGTCTGTCTATCTTTCTCTTCTCTATGAAAATATTCCAGATGAAAGATTGACTATTTTATTAAGTCCGTCTGCAGTTATATTTAGCGGGAGAGTCTGCATAAGAACAGACGGATTCAAATCAAATTCATTTTCAAAATTGATTATAATTAAGATTTATTTGATGCATAACATTTCGTTTGTTTGGGTGGTCCCGAAGTTATCACAGCGCATTGTCTTCTATGCCGCACAATGGCTTATTTTTTTTTTTTTGAAATTTGGATCTACTGAAAGTGGATTATATCTAAGAGAAGATAAAAGACAAAGTTAAAAGAGAATCTCAAAATGTATACCCCATTTCATTTTTGCTTCTAAAATAAACAGCGACAAATGAAAGAAACAACACCAACCCAGCCTAATTTCAAGCAAACTAATTGACCATCTGCTTTGTGAGTACTTGGGTAGGGAGATTTTGTGTATAATAACACGAAGCATGAAAAAAAAATCAAAATACAAAGCGAGTGTAACGCCTTCAACATCAATTTGAAATAAAATGTGTTCGAATCGTGATTGAATGAAGAATAACAAAAAATAAAATCCTTTTCCAAGCCATTAAATTTCGTTCATTCATCATTTCCAGCGTCGAATTCTCTGTGTTGTTCATGGTCGTCGTCAATACATGAGGATGGAACGTCTCAAATGATTCAAACAAATGTTATGTTACGTAATTAATGGGTTTCATTCATGCATTTTTCGCTTAAGTCGTCAAATTATTTTACGAAATATACCAACTTGCAAGGCCAACTGCCGAAGGATAAAAAGTTTTATATAAATATTAAAAACCAATAAAAATTGTTTTTCGCCAGTCCACATAGGCCATCAACAAAGAAAAGTTTGCAAAACGCCTATTTAATCATTATCATATACTACAATATATACTAAAACGTAGCAATATTTGCAGTATGTTTTATTTTCAAACAGAAAACTTCGTTCGCTTCCGTTGATACAACAATCCTCGTCAAAAGTTGCATCATTATATTTGGCTTGCGTCTCGCTTTTTTTCATCTTTTTTTGGCAGTCACAAAAACTAGAGCAAGAATTTAATATCCCAAAAAGCAATTTATCTCGACTCTTTTTTTTCTTTTGTACATTGCCATCGCTTTCGTTGTGGCGAAAAAGAGAGAAAAAATGCCAATGAAATAAAAGAATGAAAACTGTCTGTGTATGGTCATAAATCATATGAAAAAAAAATCGGTGAAAATGATTTACTAATAACCAAAATGGGCCAACTCAATGCGAAAAAATGATTGGAAACTTCCTCGTAAATTCATCTTATCGCTTTGTTATCTACATAAATGTCTTATCTAAAAGATTGAATATTTGCTAATAGCAACACCTTTTTTACACTTTTTTTTAAATGGGAAAAATGCGGATCGGTTACAATTTTTTTTTTGTTATAATTGGGTCGTCGGTGGAGGTGGCTCATCAGTTTTTTGAATATGGAATAAATCAAATTGGATACAATGGTTCATCAGACGATAGAGAGAGCAAGGGCAAGATTTGATTTCCTTGTGAAAATGGAAACGAGAAAATTCAATTTTCACCTTAATCATGGTTTTTAAGTGTAACATTGCTAACGCCATTGTTTGCCCGCAAATGCATCATCCAGCTAAAAATGTGAAATTTAATCGTTTTTTCCAGCAGCAAAAATGCGAACATTTTTCTTCTTTTTTCATTGCTATGAAGCATTTTGATCAAAAATGATTCTTACAAGGACTCAAAAACTTACGAAATCATGGTCTTTTGTGATATTATTGCAGGGCATAAAGAATATCTTCGTCTTTACAATTATGCCTTTGTAAAAAATGTTTGTTCGTTAAAGGGAAAGTTTCATAAGAAACTGTAACTCAAAAGTATTTCAAGTTTTGCGGCATATCCGATGAAAATTTGACGGAAAAAAACCGACGCGCGTTTAATAAAATTAAGTTCAGATTATGAACAAAAGCCATATATTCGATGCAAAATATGACGAAGAATGAAATGCTCAATAACATTAGAACAAAGTAAAAAAAATGCAATATATTGCTGTGAAAATGCAAAAATTTCATTAAATGAAAAATATCTCGTTTCGTCTAGAAGAAAAAACACCATTGCGATATTATGAGCTCATGTTGCATTAATTTTTATTATTTCCTCTTGCAATTTCATGGCATTTTTTAATGTCTTCAAATGATCTGTTGAGCAAAAAAAAATGAAGTGAAACTCTCTTCACCGAACCATGAGAATATTCAACATCAAAGAAAAAACACACATTTTTCGAAGCCAATTCAAACGAGATTCAATTACATTAAGGTAGCTTTCATTAATTAAAATTCTGAAGAATTTTGAAGAGTAAGCATTTTACGTGCTGCTTTGAATTGCAATTTGCTTCTTATAACTGCAAAATTCATCACCGACAAGTGTTCGATCATAAATTTTAAGGGGCGCATTGAATTCGCATAAATCAGATGCACTAAAACAGAGTAATGCGCCCATGTTGTGCATGGCAAAAATAGTTTCACTTATAAGAGGCGAACGAAAAGACGCTGTATGGCACAGCACGCTGAAGACAGCTTATTGTCGTACGTTTCATGTGGCATATAGAAATGCGAAGAAAAAAGTAATGAAAACAAAATATAAAAGAACTTTGAAAATAAAACACATTTTATCCGTATAGAATGTGAATAAATGTCAAAGTGATAAATCAATACACTCTGTCTCAGATGGCGTTCTTTAGTCAATCGTCGTGAGTTCAGCGGCACCATGTGTGTATGATGTGAGTGTGCAGTTTGAACATTTTTTTTCTTCTTCCTTGTTATCATAATTTTGTTGCAATCTTCCGCTATCAATTTGCAAACATTGAGTGTGCCAATGTAGAAGTTTTGTTTCACAAAAACGCGGCCTTTCACTTTATCAGCGAACTTTTTCGATAAACTTCTGATTCATTCTCATTCAGAGTCTTTTTTCTGTGATTTAAGGCTCGTTCATTTTCCCACAGACGAATACATTTTTTTTTGTTCGTAATTTTCTTTGCCATATGATTTATTTATGGCTTTTGATGCCGTTTCGTTCCATTTTTCGTCTTTGGATCGTTCTTTCACAGCAATAAATGTCAATCGACTGAGATATTTGAAACAAATTTACTTGAGCATTAACAGACGAAAAGTTGCCAACTAAATGTGTGTGTTTTTTTTTGTTCGCCAAAGCGATTATTATTGGGAATTATGACCATGAATATGGATAAAAAAGTATGCGGAGTTTTTTTTGTATAAGTCGCGCGACGATTTTAGTCAGAGTTAATGCAGTCTAGCCGATACATTTAGTTTTCGTGATAATAATAATGGTGACGGTAACAATTGAATTCGGTGGATTTAATGCGGTGCTAATTGTTTAAGTCTACCCGTTTGTCGAAGTTGCCTTTAGGTCCCAAAAGTGAAAGTCATGATTTCACATAAATTTGTGGCGAAATGTGGTTTTTTATTCTTAATTACGAAAAAACTAGTGATAAGCAGAACAATTTAAGCGTTAAGTAAATTTGTGATCTCATCAGTGTGACGCGAAATGAGAAACGAACAAAAACCATATTAGATTGGTGTGTTGCATTATCACCGCATTAAATTCGTTGAAAGGAAAATTGAGGCAATTTTTTCTTTGCTCGTTCAACTACCGTCGCCAATTTCAGCATGGTGAATGTTGGCCACGATAACAAAAGTGGAATCTCGTGTACAAGTGCAATTATACATACAAATGGTTCTATTAAAATGTATCGAGACGTGCTTTCGACGACCTTTTTTCACGTATTTCGAAAGCGTTTTTATTCATTCATATATGCACACATGGCATTTATTGATGGCTCTGAAGTGTAATAACCCTTTTTGTTAAGCACACGCACACCCGCTTTTTGTCCCATTTCTAAACGTAACAACCCAAAATCATTGCGGGCACCGTGTCACAAAATAACAAGGACACGAAAGCAACGGTAATAGCTGGCTTGTATTTGTTGTTAAAAATTTTGTCATTTGAAGCAGGAGGACATCTACACATATTTTCGACTGGCAATTTGTCTGTGATGCAAAAGTCAGGTACGAACAATGCAATCAATTTACATGGATGAAGCGAATATGTACGCAATTTTATTATTATCAATCCCAACAAACGCAACGGTATTTCCATCAACGATTGAGGAAAAAAAAGAAACAGCGAATGACAAAAAAATGGCGAGAAATGTGGAGAGCGATATTGCCAAACTTATTCATGTCGCGTCGTGTTTTGGTGCGACTAAATTTAACTTTGATATGAAATTTTCCACGCACTGTTGTTCACTCTTATCGATGGCTCATGATTTTCAATTTGCGATGAGATAGAGAATGAGCGAAAAATCCCATGCAGATGCAATATTGAACATGTAAAAGTGTATAAATCTTCATTCATTGAGCATGTGTTTATTTTGAGTGGTTCGTGTACTCCCTCGCTATGTTTTTTTTTTGTTCGCTATTTTGGCGGGGCGATCATCCATCTATCGATGGCTTCATTATTTTCTCTCTTTCTATCGTTTGCGTTTCCCGCTATTTATTGCTCGTGCGATGTTGTCATCTGCTGAGTAGCGATAAAGGAAAAAAAAAAAAACTTGCGCGCAATACGTATATGATGAAGGTACGATGGAAATGAACATGGTTGTGCTCTTACCTCTTAGCATGGGCCAGATGTTAAACATGGAATTTTCTGATGAAAACCGTGGCATATTCACACCGTCTCTCTATTTTGTGTCCTTGGCACTGTACAACAATTTATTGAATGCGATTTTTTTGCTCGTCATTTGTTTGTCTCATCGACCCAGACTTTGTGCGAGATAACAAAACACACACACACACAAAAGCAATAGCTGCTGAAGCCTTTTTCGATACATAAGCCAATCACAACTAAATGAATTGGGAACTCCAGCAACGTGACACATAGCACCATTTTCGATAATAATCACTTACATCAATATATTTTCGACGACGCACAAAACTTCACAGATCGACTTCGAACCAATGTCGTACATTTCTTATCCGTCTGCGAATTATTACAGCCATAAGTTAAGCTGTATAAGATAACTGTAAATTAAGGTCTTCCGCGTCGAATATATTACACAAAATCCATGCGATGCTGATACAGACAGGGTGGTCTTGACCAACCATAGAAACTCCTATATGATTTATATTGCTGTGTATTGCATGAAGCCTTACAGATTTGCCTCATAATATTTGATGTATGTATCTACATATTTCAGAAAATTTGTTTGAATTGGTCATTGTTATATTTAAGTATGCCCATTTACAAAGACTGTTTTTATTAATCAATCATTTTAATAATAAATTTCCTCAAAATTCGATTCACTCCGTGAAACTAATCTAATAGATTCCAACATTGTTCAGAGAACTTCCCTGCAATAAATTCAATTGCATGCGCTTCCGTACTCTTAATCAGTGACCGGTTCGCGCATATTTCTATGCCTGATAGCTATGCTAAGCATAGCGGAGACGCAAGCCGCAACGCACCCGTCACCATTCGATTCGAGCTATATTGTATGCGCACGGTCGTCTGCATAAACGAACATGTGTATTGTTCATATAGAGTGAACGGCGATGCGTCGGTTGCGTTTGCGGCTATGCTTGGCATATCTATGCTACCTAGCGTATTTAGGCAAGCATAGAAATATGCGCGAACCGGTCACTGCTCTTAATTGAATGTTTTTAACATAGAAATTGCAGTAAGTGATTGCATTTCATTTTATTGGATATTATCATTCATAATGAAAAATGTGTAATACTTCGTCTCGATAAAAGATTTCATAGTAATGTTGTTATTGACTCAGAGAAAAGTCAATCACGTTTATTATTGCATTGTTAATTTAATGCTCGTGCCCAGAAAGTACAAAGAGACTGTCGACTTTTCATTTAATATAATTATTTCGAATAACTTCGTCGAACAATTTTCGTTTTCGCTTTTCATATAAAACACATGCTCTTGCGTACTTCTGACGTTATTAAACTTTCGATATGAAGCTAGTAAAAATGGGTCACATTTGTCGCGGAATTTTTTTTTATTAAATTTTGTGTAGCACAAAATGAAATCACTAATGATTGGAGACATCTGATTGAAGAAAATTGTAACAGGTGTTCGTGAGGACATATTTCCTTAGTGCCATATGTATTCAAATGTTTTCACTTAGCAAAATTAAATTTTGTCATCATCGACAAGACATGTACGTTTGTAACGCACAATCTTGTGTGAGTATTCACCGGTGTGCACACTTACTCAATTGATTGAGAGTCCATAAAAGCCACAACACAAATTACACGGTGTGCGGTGTCATCAAATCACAACTGATGAATTATTAATCTATTGGAATGTGTTTTAAACTCGAAAACGGGCAAACCAATGCGCATTCATATTGATGAGTAAATAACAAAGCCACAAGTTGATTTGTTTACGTATAATTTGACAATAAAAGCGCACAAAAGACCGTTAGGTAGCAGTAGATTCGTCCTTTCTCGTTGATAAATGCACATCAGCCCGTTGAACAACAATGAGAGAAAATAGGTCGACAAATTACGCACCATCAACACACACACACACACACATCACAATTTCATTGACAATAATTTGTGTTGCACGACTGAATTCATGACATGACATTTGGGAAAAATAGGAAAATCAAATTTCATACCAGCCAACAATATCCATCGTAAATTCTCGCAATGTTAAAGAGCGAAAACAAACACAATATCCCAAAGAAATAACATAAACCGCTCGATTTTTTTTTGCTGTGAGCAGAAACAAAAAATCCGGTGATAAAATGTGCGCTTATATGTGGCAACAACAACAAAAAATAAAATGTCTTACATCCGTAAGATGAACTTTTCCGCACTGTGATCCACGACATGAAAGAAAACTAAATCTGACATTAGTTTTATATAAAAATAATTTTCGAAGCACTTTTCTTACAAAAACTACTAAAGATGGGAATTTTTGTATCGGAGCCATGCCTATGATATCGTAATCATGTGAAAATTTGCAGAGGCTATTTTTTTTACAAAAAGTTAACATTCTGAAAGTTTGAAGAAATTTCAATGCATATTAAGGGTACTTCCCATACAAAATTTCGTTTTAGAGCGAAAAATCCAAAATTTTGTTCGGGAGGTGCTCCTAATATTCGTGAAATGTCTTCAAACTTTCGGAATGGCATTTATGTGTGATAAAAATAACCTGTGCAAAGTTTCAGCTCATTACGATATCATACAGGCATGGCTTCCATACAAAAATCCAAATTTTTTGAATTTTTTGTATGAAAAGTGTGTCGAAAATGAATTGTATCGCAAAATTTACGTCATATTCGGTTTTCTCGTACCCAAAAACCCCCCAATACACATTTTTGAGTGTTTAAGAATACATTAAATATCACTTTTGGAAGAAAAATTGAATTTTTCCCATGGATGGACATGGGCATCACACCAGACATGACCACTTTACCCTGTCAACCAAAGTCGCTCAAAATCTAATGGTTTCTATTCCTCGGCATCCCCAATCATCCTGTGAAGTCAGATTTTGAATTACTTTTCTTGTTTGAAAGTTATCGTGTTAACAAATTTTTGCGTACAGGGTACAGCGTACAGGGTACAGGGTACAGGGTACAGGGTACGCACATACATTCGGACATCGAAAAAACGCTAGATTCGTGTTCCCTGGCCCCAAAAACACCCAGAAAACACATTTTTTGAGGGTGTTAATTTTCCGACCGATTCCAATACTTTACCTTACACACTAGGTGTGTGCGGAAAAGTAAAATCGTGTGGGTGTATAGATAGAATGAAATTGACGATTATGAACGAACATCAGTGAATCCATAAATACACAACTTTCATTGGTTACACTCATGTAATATGCAGTTTAGGATCAAATTGATAAACACATGGTTTAATGGCGAAGAGGGAAACAATGGCAACCAGATAAATTCATCGTACACCATACGCACTGAAGCAAAAAAAAGATGCGATGTGAAACCGCGCTTGTGTCACACAACTGTCAAAAGAGATCGAACGAAAAATAACAACAACAACAATATTTATGTAAAGCAATCCAATGTGTGTGTATATAATATATACTATATATATTTGTATTTTGTATCACTGCGAGATAAAATGTATACATGCGGATAAAATTATGTGTTTGTCAAAACCTCATTCCAGAGTGAAAAAAAGCACGTGAAACGATTTGTTTGGGCAATTGTTTACGGTTTGAAATGATGTCGCTGGCAAATCTCGTTGCCCATAAATGGGTTGAAAGAAAAAACCAATTCAAGCGCATACTTTTTTCTATATTTTATTATTTATTTTTTCCAATGTTCTATTCATTGCTTGGTATTTATAACGACGCATTTTTGCGCGAAATGCCATTGAATGAGGGATGCCCAACCAAAACCGTTTGGCGTTCGTAATATCATGTTGGCATAAATATCGGATTGCGTGTCGCTGTGTGACATCAGTGCACATAAATACAATGAAGCCTCGCATATTACCAATGAAATGCTTGTTATTTGGCTGCCGGTTGCTGTTATATTGATTCAGTTAAATTGCTGCTTCAAATTCAGCCAAAAATTTCAGCGAGACAGATTCAGAAATGTACGCTTCCACTGTGTATACGCCACTATTTTTCGATGGTGGTAAATAATTCAATTCGAAATAGCTCAGCAGGAAATAAATTTACGAATTTGCAAAAAAAAAACGCCTTCGGTATAGCCAGAATGGCATAGAGCCGAAGAGAGGTGGAGATATGGAAGTGAAACAAGGATTGCTAAACGGAATCCTTTCCTTTCGTCGTCGTTCGACTATTCGAGATATTCATCTCTGTGGTGCTTCAAAATCGAATTCAAAATATCACATTAAATGTGTGTATGGTACGCGCTTCTTTTGTTCACATCATTTTGCACATCATGGGTACTGATGCGATTCGGTGGGCTCGCAACACATGCGAAACATTAGAACGATATGTCGGTATTTCAATTCGCATAAATTGAATAAAATTCGCTCGCTATCCACCATATTTCTCATCACACTCTTTCCCATCGCTCGTTCGCGTACTATTTTAAGTGCACATATCATATTTCACACTTTTATTGCTACCGACTCCAAATATTTGAACTGAAGATATGATCAACTTGACGACCGTCTGTACCATCTCATATGCATATCGGGTTGATAAAATAGTCGTATATTTTTCACATTCACATTTGTTCTGATGCAATTTCATTCGATCAATGATTTATTGATATTTCCATGCCTTTTGTATATTAACTATGGAGTGTAATATGGAATTAATTACCAACGATGCATTTTTGCCATTTATGCATCTGGCACACCTTCCCCATGATGGGAATAGTTAATTGAATGGAAATTCAAATGAAAACTGAGAATGTTTCTCGCATTTATAAATATTTACCGGAACACTTTCCACGAAAATCGTTTGACAAATGGATTTTGATTATTTCAAACATTACTGTAAATCGAGTAAATAATTTTTCATCATCTGAATGTGACATGATATGATATTTGTTGTTTATGAATAAACTCATCAATTTGCAATTATGCACGGATCCATTTAAATCTCAATCAATTTTAATCCGTGCATATTTCGTTTTATTGGAATTTATTTTGATTTCAATATACTGAATTCAATCATTTTCGACGTTTATTTTTGAGATGAATGGTTTTGATCATCAAATAAAATAACATTGATTTCACTTTGATTTCAAATGGGATTATTTGCGATGATTTTTGTCTTATGCAAAAATATTAAAATTAATATATTTGATAGTTAAAAGTTATGATATATTTTAGTGAATAGTCATGGTCGTTCATAGACAAAAAAATTGAAAATGTTTGTGGTGTTTTTTGTCGTGCGTTAGTTTAAATGAAAATTTTAATTAAACACCATCGTCATTCGACCAGTGATGCTAAAAGAGTTGTGTGTGATACTGAATGAAATCACTGAACATCATTACACTTTTTTTTTAAAGTAAAACAAAAAAGGAGTTTGTGTGTTTTGACCTCAAATATGGCATAAAATCGACGTTTCAACAGTGCCTACATGAACAAAAAAAATATTGTGAATAAAATGAGCTCGATGAACAGGAAAATGAGACGGAAATTTGCGGACAATATTCCGTTGGGTTCGTGTATGGAATTTAAAAGGTGATTTTCACCATCTGTTATCGATGAAATACATATGCTCTGCGCGAATCGAACTAACGAACGAACAATCCATTCGTAGTCAATGCTGCAACCGAGCGAAACTAGCTTGGGCCAAATTTGATTGCATGGAAAATAGCAAATAGTAAGTGGAATATCGCGTCGATGTGTTGTCGTTTCCGCCGCCCCATAAACACTATGCATACAAACTTTTCAAGTAGTTAAGTCAGATTGGCAACAAGAAAATTGTATAATAATCATCAAGTCTAATCAACATAAAATTAAATGCTTTTAAAAGGAAATTTTTATCGACGAATCGAAGACGTGAAGTGCGCGTGAAGCTATTTTCAAGGTGTTTCGGTCGTGTTGTTGATCGTTAAGAATAATATTATTTATAATGTGCGCATTGCCAACTCTATTGATTGACTAATTTGATATTCATGCTGAAGACGACACGAAAGTTTTATCTTGGCATTTCGTGTTTGCATAGTTTGTTGGGCCCGCTTAACACCGAATAACACATTCTTAACGAGTCTCGATAAACAATTTCGTTTCGAATATGCAAGGATTTTTGTTGCCGGTACATGCAAACTCTCTTCGATCGGAGTAGTGCAATGCTAACGATGTGCTCAACGCTGGCTATACGCGATAAACGACACATAATTGCCATATAAAGTTTTAAATTGGATTCTATTTTGTAGTTTTTTTGTTGTTGTCTACTGCGTTGCTGACAATTTTCAGTTGGCAACGACATCTTTCAGCCGACGCAAAGTGGCTTGTTTTGAACGTATGCAAAAAATTTGAATTTCAAAATACATCACAAACACAACCAAAAAGTGCCAATCACCGCACCACGGCTATGACGGCTTCATACTATTATTAACGTGATTTACATGCTCATCGCGAAGCATTTTTTTTTAAAATGTTCAATCGATTTTTGGTGGGCGCATCTTCCAATCATTCGAATGTGCATCCCAAAAACGTAGCTAAGTGGTTCCAAATTGAAAAATCAGCCAGTTTGCATTTCGCGTGCATCATCTCAATCACGGTGCAAATCTTTTTAATTACAAAATGCCACGTTAATTAAACGATGATGCGATTAAAAATAGCTATACTTGAAAATTACCAAATGCGCAATTACCGCTAAAATTAGATTTGAAATTAATTTTTGAAAACGCAATCATCGATAGTTAGATGTAATTTTTCAAAATAAATCGTGCTCAATGGCAATTTTCAGACAATTTTAACTCCATCACAAAAATTGATTTAGCATTGGCTTGAGAATGCAGCGACATAACTTCGTCGTCTGCGTGAAATTGCGAGCGAAAAATATTTGAAATGAAGACTGAAATGGTATCACATGTAATAACCGGAGCATTCAATTAAATTGCTTGTGCCACATAAAAAATGGGAGAAAAAAATCTACGTCAATTTCGATGCGACCGCATAACAATGGTATTTGTGGCATTTTCACATTCCATTTTTTTCGGGTAAAAATTTGACGCAAGCTAGAATACAATGGCCCGTGAAAATATTGTCCTAGATGATATTACTTTACTTGACTAAACCCATCTTTCTCCACCGCATGCAATGCAAACACTGTGACCGCAAAAAGTGCGCATTTCCAGGAAGCATTCATGCCAAAACCAAAAACGAAGAAAAAAAGCGACAACAGTCACCTCTATTATAAAAGACTTTGTGTGCGAAATACATTTGACGAGCGCGAACAAACTGAAATTTGAAATGGCGATTTATTCATGGCATGGAACGTAATTTGGCGTACGCTGGAATATAAAGAAAAAATAACACACCGAAAACCGTGCATGAGTTGGCGGAAAAATGGTGTTGACGATTCAGTCGAAGGTAAACGCTGGGCAAAATAGATCACTGACACACATATTTGAAATGAAGATTTGTCAGTTGGCGCTATTCGCATCCCAAAACCATGGAAATGATTAAATAAGCAAAGAAAATAACAAAAGCGAAAGAAGCATGTAGAATGCTTGGAATTTTACAATGGAAAAATGACACGTTGAACTTCTCTGCTGGGTGGAGAGAGTGATGTTGGTCGACCTATTCTTACCTCTCTCTTCCTGGCTATTTCATACAAACACGGTAAAATATTGCTTTATTAACTCACCCGCTTAGAATCGTCGATTCATGGAGACAAACACCATTTTCGGTATGGTTTTCCGCATTCTAACGTTCCGTGATATCATTTGCACGGTTATAAATTCAAAGTGACATCGTTGAATGGCAGGAAAAGAACAAAGCACACAATACACGAAAAATGTATGAAATAGGTTGATGAGGTGAAAAAAGGGACATATTCTATCGAGGTAGCCATGAGGTCGATTCATCTTTGCATAAGATGATGGGTGGCATAATATATGGACGTCAGCATCGAACTGACATCTCGTTTCCATTTTCAAACAAATAAAAATGACGCACGAAATCCAAAATCAAACGAAACTCATTGCATATGAATGCGGATGTTTTTCGGGGAGTGATGTAATTTATTCCATTATTTTTAATTAAAGCCCAACAAAATGATGCGTATTGTGCCGATAAATTGCTGGATCGATTTCAATAAAAAACAATTACAATGCATATACCATTTGGCTGTTGTTAAACAATAAACATATATTTTTCAGCCAAACTAACTATTTGCCTTTTTCCTCACACAAAAAAATCTCTCTCCCAATGAACGCGAATTGATAGTTTTTATGTGTGTTGTTAAATGGTTGCAGCTGCATTTAAATCTATTCAATTGAATGAAGAAATTTAGAATAGATAAACATAATGTATCTAATTGGAGCGTGTATTCCGAGTAAACTGTATATATATATTCAGTGCTATAAAATCAAAAAAGGAAATTCGAATCGAACAATTGTATTTTGAGCGAAACACAAAGAGAAATGTACAAACTTTAGATCGCCTATTCGTTTGCCTTTTTGTTTGAAAATTAAAAATAGAATTCAAATTGTTCTCTGTTCGTTGGCACGATATTCTATGGCCGTTCGTCTTCAGTGAAACTCGTTGTAGCAATTCAGCATTTTTATCTGTCGACCGCATCAAGTTTTCTTAGGAGGAAATTGTTTTTATAAAGAAATACAATGCTCGTTTTTTTTCCTTTCACAATAAAAAGAGTAGAAAAACGGGAAGATAAAGCGTGAGCACGATGAACGTGTACATGTTTGCTTTGTTTCAAGTTAGAAAGAATGTACAACATTCCGTTTGTATATTCTCTATCCGTGTGTTTTTCTTCTGTTCTTTTATCACGTAAGCGAACAATGGAGATCGATTTGTGTGTGCGCTCGCGCCATTCGCGAATAAACGCTGTTCATGCGATCATTGCACTTTGGCCATGTATCAAAATATCATGTACTTTATTTTTGCGTACCAAATCAAGACGAGCCACACAGAGAATATTGAATGTGTTTGCGCAAATTGTACACTTGAACATAACGAAATATTGTGGTCGAGATCATGCACATCGCCCATGCATGTGTGTATATATATAGATATTTGCGCGATGCTGCAATCTTGCAAAAGAGATGCATCACTTTGTGGCACCGCGTTTTGTTTTTGTTTACGCTTCTTAACTATAATTTATGATTATCTTAACTTTTATTTATAACTCACTTCTCACATGATTCTTCCTAATAGTTAGCGAGGACGGTTTTTTTTCTTCTTCATGTTCTCGTTTTTATCGTGAACGAAGCTTGAGTTGAGTGCTACGCACAATTGAAGTTGGAGCCACTTAATAGCTAGATACTTTTTTCGAATCAAATATGAATGAATCCAGCGCCGAGCAGCAGTAGCATTCACGGTTCAAATGTAATACATCATCGTTTTAAATGCTTTGTAATTTGTTGGATTTTTAATTTGTATTAGAGCAATGGCATCGTCGTTTGCCATTTATTATTCATTAATTATTCCATGCATATGGAATTTACTTGAGGCTGGTGACGACACACAATTACTTCGCTCCTCATTCAGTCACACAGTTTACATTTTCACAATCATATGCACATGAGAGCAAAATGGGAAAGCATATATGCATGAACAAGAGTTCGACACTGTGTAAGGCTGCGCTAAATAAAATAAATGGCAAGTTATAATTAGCGCGAACCAAATAACATTCCCAATTTTACAAGAGGGATTTTGGAATTGTGCCGACACACCGATGAATTGCCGAAAACGATTACCGAAAGTTATAAAGACCATTTTATTTTTGGGGCTCGAAAAATTTGTTAAGTGACGACATTTGGTTTTTGGCTTTGTCGTACTGTCATTTCACATTTGGTTCGAAAATGCGCTCGCGCCCACATTACGATGATACAAGGAAGTGTCGGGAACTGTGTGCGAAACCCAGAAAAACCGCAGTTATATATGTCGTGAAAAGTGCGGTGAATGCTCGCCCGTTTGGAAAACATATTTTTGGCCCTTTTGCGTTCTCTCTCTGTCTCTCTTTCAAAAGGCAAATCCATTTTAAGTAATCAATGTTCGCATCATTTAAACACTTTCGCGCTTGGAACATTTGTGGCCAACACAAACTCATTTCGAAATGAGTATTTTTCTCGCCATCATTTGCAACATCGTTTCGTGCTTTGGCTCATGGCAGCAATTTTAATTTCGAACACTTTCAATATCCTCGAAGCAAAATTGCCATTCTCAACCGGCTCTGCTATTAATAACTAGAAAAAACTGGTGACCATTGTCATTTGAACAGTGAGAGTGTGTTATTTTTTCTCTAACAATTTTTTTCTCGTTCGTTTATCATACGTTCGTACATCGCTCACACTCTCCCTTTGGCTAATTATTTGAATAATTTTAAATGAACCATAAAAGCCGTGCCGTTGAGCATTTAACCGGTTTTAATTCATAATTGTTCAATTGACGTTTCGTTCGCGTGTTCTTGTCGCTTGAAATGGGCCACACCATAATTAGCGCATTAAAGTGAGCGCACTCATCATCGCACAGTAGCACGAAATGTAGCGACTGTAGATAAGAACGACGTTGCTGGCATTTTTTTTTTCATTTAACTTAATGTCGATGTTTTCTGATGTTGTGACAGCAGACAGACAATTAAGTAAACAATTTGCTCGATTAAATGCAGAAATAAGAGAGACTATAGAAAGCGAAAAAAATGCGCTAGAGTAAAAAAGCGAATGATATAAAAAAGCGTGCGAGAGGAGGAGACTGAAAAGGACGTGCGTGTTGAAAAAATTAAGCGTTGATCAAAGAAAACGTTTAACAAGAGACATAGACGCCGGTTTCAAACAATGTCACTGTATGCATGTATCGTTGCCAGACTCTCTATGTGACAATCAAATCACCAAATCAAATTGTACACTCGACAAAATATGCCATGTTTCCAACACTGTGCCGAATGGGTCTGAGATGAAATGAAACGAAATCGATATAAACAAAAACAGAAGAATGGATGTAGCGAGATTGGAGTTGAAGATGAAACGAATGAATTTACGCGAGAGTGAGGGAAATGCTGGTCAAGTGACTTGAACAAAAGCAATCAGTGCCAAATCATGTGATTCACTCACATGACCAATTGTCAAACGCTTAGATATTTTTTCATTTGACGACTTGACCTACCCAAAATGGTCGGTCATGACCCGAACAAACAAAATTACAGTCGGTAACTAAATCCAAAAGGAACTGTCAAATGAAATAAAGTTATAAAGAAAATGCATGCAAAACCACCAACTATTCCAAGAGAGAAAAAAACCATCACAAAGAAAATGTTGGGTGTAACAAAGACGTGATATGTACATAATAAGTGTACAAAATAATGAAAAAAAAAACAACAAAGTTCTAATATGATCGTGCTGTCATATCAAAATGCTAATGTATGCCATCATCATGTCATTTGGCTAGCATTTTGTTCATTGTCGTGATTTTTCTCTTCCAACTAATGTATGCATACGAAATATTTTGCTAATAATAATACATGCAATTTTGCTCGGCAAGCATGATAAAGCAACTGGATCGACAATAGAGTCGAGGGAATGAGAAAGGGATGAATGGCGAAAGAGAGAAAATTGCGTTGGCGTGACTTTTCTTTTCAATCGTAAAGCAAATTTATGTAACAATGCAATGAAAATGCTCCGCCATGCTGACATTTGAATCATGTGAGAGAACCGATGTTTTAAAGGATGAGAAAGTGTGTGCGGTGACATTCTCTGAAGTAATACGCAATGGCATTTTTTGGAGCGTGTTATGACGCGACACACTCATAATCATAATTTATAGTGTGTGAGTGTATGTGTATGTGGTTTTATTTTACACATTCGATAAACAAAAACCGCACATTCCATTTTTCAACAGGATTCAGCTTAAGCTGAACGGGGGAGAATTGCATTCAATTTCCTTTTTGTGCGCTGAGTCTTCATTTTATTGTTCTTGCGGATAATAATTCAATTCTTTTTAAATATGAGCATTTTTTCCCCTCCACTTACTCGTCGGTGCAACCACTTTTTCAGTGTCTGTGTTAAGATTAAGTGGTTTTCAGACTAATTGTTCGTCACATGCATATGAATCAACCACCATGAGTGAATGATCAAAAGGTTAAAAATCAAGGTCAACATTGTAGCAGTTCAATAAATTGGGTATGGCTCGTAGATTCGTTGGTCACATCATGACACACATGTGATTTAAGCGATAGCCATTTTCTATTTTTCACCATTCACCTAAATTTTGCACTCGCTTTCAATTCTCAACATCCCAAATTATGTCTGCTTCAATTAGCATGTTTAAAATAAGAAATGTCAGTGAGAGTTTTGGTCCCAAATCCATGAAAAACACCTCTGTTGTAACTCGGCGCTGTTTTATCCTTTTTCTCGACTCTTATGTCCTCGAGCACGAAAGTACACCATTCAAGTGACACAGTTTGCAATCGAAATGAGAAGAGAGAACGAAAGACGCAGAGAGAAAAATAAAAACCTGAAGCCCTACATAAATTCTCTAATCCAATTAAAAGTTGCTCTCCTTTCTTTTTGCGCTTGCCACGAATAAATCTCTTTCGAATCTCACAATGCATAGTTGTGAACACGATATGCTCAAGCATGCTGAGTGTAGTAAAGCCGTGAAGCACGTGTTTCGGTCTGGATTTCAAAATGAATGTGACTTTTGTAGAAATTTTGGTGCTGTAAAAGCTGGTGCTGCCGTTGTTGCATCCCCTGAATGTGCGGTTTTTCTTTGAAAATCCTGAACTTCATCGGGGAATTTTACACTCTGAACAACCAAAAGCTCGTATTAAATCATCGAAATTCAAATAGGTTTGACTTTCAACCGGTTGATGCAGAAAAAAATAATGCGACGACCAGCAAATTACGAGCAATTTTACGCAGATAAAATAAAGACACTGTAGTTCCATTAATCGCAAGTCGTTAGCACATACGCATTTGTCAACGACCCTTGATTTCATTTCAATGACACTACAAAGACACGCATTTAAAATCCAGTGACCGATTTCTTGTCTTTTATTCTCGTTCTCTCACTGTATCTAATTGGTGTGTGTGCAGTCGTTGAATTTTATGGGCGACAATCCACCCGCTTAAATTGAATTGAATTTATATTTTACGCGACATTTCTGGCGCTATTCGGTGATTATCTAGCTATTTAAATGGCTCAGCCTGATGTCAACTAGTGAAAAGCAGAGATGGAGCAGAAAAAAGAGACACTTTAACTCGTCTGATCATTTGGGGATTGGTCAATGCGTCTTTGCAACGAGGTATTATTAAAGGTTTGCTGTTACTGCCATAAAAACATTAATCTAATTACATGAGCATCGGGCGTCTACGCAAATAATATGGCCTTATCTCCGACAAGTTAGATAATGACCGCAAATTTATGTGGCAAAATGTTGCGAAAGTGGAAGCGAGAGGGAGACAGTGATACATTAAAACAACCATTTGTCTCGAATTAATGTAAAACTCTTGTCACCTTTTTCAGAGGGAAACGAAAAAAAGTATCAGTTTAAAAAAAACTACTCAAAATCCATATTTCCACGTTTTTTCGTCACCCAATGCCATTTTCCGTTTAAAATTGACCATTCATTTTTGGCCACTTGAAACCGTTTCAATGAATTAACTAACCGTTAATAAGACTATAATTCGATTATTTAAACTAAATGCTGCCCTTTTTTTGGTTGCTGTTCGCTGTTAAAAAAAAACATTGTTCATTTTCCAGAAATGTGAAAAAACACAAATGTTCCATTCAAATCAGGAATGATTCAAATTGCATTAATTCTCTGGGCCAGCAGAATGTCAATAATTTGTTTTGCCATTATTGATGCAATTAAATATTTTTGTTAATTTATTGAAATGTATTTGTGATGCGTTTCCGCAATGCGTAAAATCAACATTCCAAACTTTTATATTTACCTTTTCAAAACAAAATGCAAAAAAAAATCGATCGTGCATTTAGGCTAAACAGTGGCCATCGATTCAAAATATGTGAAAAATATTCACACCTCAACCAAAATGGAATTTTAACCAAAATTTATGTTGCATTTTATCGAAATTCGAAAGAATTCAAAAAAAAAATTGTTTGTTGTTTTCTGTATGGATTGCAAAAATATTCGTACTTTGACTAAATTGGATTGAGATTTGCATGGGAGCTCTGAAAACATAAATAAATTCAAATACAATGGCAAAAACAATTTGTAAATTCCAATATATTTGAAATGGCTGTGCAGTCAATATGAACATTTACGAAAAACCACAAATGCACTGTTTGTTTATTTGTGGCTTGAAAAAATTGATCCGCGTTAAAATGAAAATCGCACGCAATTTATTTTATATATGTTTTTGTATCTTTGCATAGTACCCAAAGTAATTTAGTGCATTTGAAAAAAATGGATTACAAAAAAGCAACCAAGTGACAAACACAACCTAAAAAAAACGAATCAACCATTTATTCAGAAAAAGTGGAAGGGTATTTGTTTCGCTTCGATATTTCCATAAATTTTCAAACGAATTCTTTACTGAAAACTATAAATCCTTTTTTTCCATCCAATTTCAGTTTGGCCGATTTGTTAGAATGCATCGAAAAATTGGTGTGCGAAAAAAATAACATAGGCATTCAACAAAAGTTGAATTGTTTTTGATTTTAGCATTGTTTTCAAATTAATGTTAGCATAAATTGGTATGACTGCTCTACATTGCATTGATTGTTTACAGTCCAATGATAATAATCACCTTTTAATTAACTCTCATGCATGAAATTTTCCGGCTGAAAATAAATGTAATGATGAAACCCTAACATAACTTTGCCTGCTTTGCCTCTTTGCCCATTGATTCTGAACGTAAAATAGATAAGAATTTATTTAGTTCAGCAAACTCAGTGAGTGAATAAAATGTGGTGCATTTTCGGTTTCTTTAAAGAATCAAGATTTCTGTTGTACTGGTTTTGACACGTTGTCTTCAATTCACCGCAATTTTAGCAAGAAACTTATTTTTACGGTAGATAGATGCGCAATAGTGAAAACATAGAAAATAAATAGTATATTGTCAGTGCCGAAACTTAGTATGATCGACTTTTACATATGCACAAGTACGTACAAACACACTCTCTATTATTCCAAGGAAATTCATTCCACATATTCAAATTCGTGGTATTATCTGCTGCAATGGAAATGTTTGAACAAGCGGAATGTGTAACTTAATTTCTGGAAGTGAAACTTATTTGCGAAACGACATGGAAAGAGTGTTCACGTGTAGACACACAAATTACTCGGGTAATTCGTCTATAAATTCTCCGACGCCGTTGTTTCAAAAAATAAATTTAAAAAAAAGAGAACAGCAAAATGTTCCCCATGCTACCATAAAAGAAGGACGATGTTAGCATAACGAAGAAATGCGATATATTAAGTAAAATTAAGACATGCAATGTGAAAGCAAACGATACACACACACAGTGTGGATTTATGTGATTAAATGTTGGCAATAAGTAATTTCTTCGTTTCGAATCAGCCATAAATTCGTGTGTCATAATACATGAAAAGCGATGATGACAGACTTAGCGTTTGCGTTCGCAATCATTTGATATGCTGGAAAAGTGTACGAGAAACGCGATCACAAAATATAAAAAATTCATAAAATAACAAACCGAATGAATGAAAAGCTAACAACAACAACAGAAAAGAGCACACCGAATTCGGCGAGAAAATGAAAGAAAGCAAGCGAAAAAAAAACAGAATAAATTCCATGTAATCGCTGCGAATATTCGATAACGAATGAAAAATGGATCGAATACATAACAATAGAATTTGAAATTATTGCCAATTTCGTCGTGTTCGAATGTCCTATAAACACAAAACTGAATTGCTAAAAATTGAATGTCGTGCGCGAGCGAATCGAGTGATTCATTCTTGGGTCTACAAGTGCTGTGTATCGTACGATTAGCTGGATTAAGTTTGTATGCTCCCGTTTTATTTTTCTATCCCCCATTCACTAAATTCAAATAAAAGAAAAACCATTTCGACAAACTTTGCCGCAATATCACAATCGCTACCAATTCATATCACGACACTATTCTGTTCAATTTTTTTTCGTCTTTTTCTTGTATTATCGATTGCACTTTTTCCGTACAGCAAATCGTTTCTCTTCACCAAAATCGTTTATTTATATTTGAATTCTGTTTTTTCTCTCTTTGGTTTTTGTTGTTGTTGTTGCGCTTTAAAATGAAAATCCATTGACTTAAAACTATGTGAACTCAATAGTCCATACGGAAATTTATTTCTCTTCCGATGTGTGCCGATGCACACAGAATGAAAATGAAAACGAACAATTGCCAAGTGGCAACATAAACAGTGACTTTAAATGTTAAATATATATTAAGAAGCGATTGAAATTGCAAAGAATTATGTAACGAAACAAAGAAAACCAATTTATAGCTGAGAGAACAAAAAAAAAGAGAAAAAATTCGGAAATGACGATTGCAACGGAAATCATTTAAGCTTATTGCTACTTTATACGGCTGCAAATCGGATTTATTTTGAAATGGATTCGTTTTTACAAGTGTCAAAATAACAACGGATTGCCTTGTTGATTGTCTCAAGTGTATTCCGTTTTGAAATTTTCATTGCGCACTTGTCATTGTTCACACAATGCGCCACCTTTTCCAATCGCAAAATGTGCACCCAGTTTCGTGAGTTATATAAATTTTATTGTTTGAAGGATTTGTGCGAAAAATGGCATCTGCTTAATTTTGCCAATAGTTTCCCGTTTGCATTCCGTATACTTTGTATTCACGCTTGAAAAGTCACCGACAACCCCAATCAAATGGAATTGCATCCGCTAGTTTATTGTCGTTGAATGAACACAGGCATTTATATTATCCATACAATATAGGATTCATTTTCAAGATGAAGAAATAAATGCGATCCAACAATTCGAGCAACTTTTTATTCTCTTCAGCCATTCGCTTGTGCGAAAATTGTTTTTCTTTTGCTTTAAAATAGCAACTGCAAATGAAAAATGTACGCTGTTATTTCAATGTTGAAGAAATGTCATGGGGCAATTATTGTCATGGGATTCGTCTTTTACAACAAACAATTACTCATCACAACTGCACACTTTTTCTTCAATGGAAGTTTTGAGGCCATTGAACCAAACAAGTATGCCTACTTCTGGTCCATGAAAAAAAGCGCAATTCAAAAAATTGTTCGAAATAGTTTTTCTTTTCTTTTTCATTCGCATGTGTGGGGCTATTGAACTTGTTCTCATTACGATTAAGCGCATATTCCCTTGGTTTTTTTTGTCGGTTGTTCAACCAAATGTTATTTAATCGTGCAGTGAATTTCCATCGCCAGTTGGCCAAAGATGGATGATGCCATGTGTAACCATCGCTGACAGACTCCTTCGAAAAGCAACGAACAACTTTTCCAAAATGAAAATTAACGAATGATTCGTTTTTTATTTTGCCAGATTAACTTTTTTTACATGTGGAAATGTGCGTAATTGGCGTCAAAAAGACGACAATATAATGAAAATGCCGGAGGCGACGATGAGCAAATGCAAAAAAAAGAGATTTTTCTTGTTCATTTGTCATAATTTTTCGATCGTTAAGCAAAATGAGAAATTATTTACACTGCGTTGCACGAGTGGTGCGTATTTTTCGCATTAAATCTACTTTATATTCGAGTTAATCATAGCCGATTGGTGAGGGGGGGACTTATACATTTTCATTATAATCGAACGTTGGGAATCAATGGACAAAAATCGACATTTTCCTGAATTTGGATAATGCCGTCAAATGCGCCGGAAGTAAGAATTGAATTCGACTCATTTCATATTTTTTTGTTGTTGATGAAATTTGGAGTGTGTTTGATGATTCGTGAAAAAAATGTTTTTGAATTGACGCGGGTACAGAAGATTAAAGAACGATTGAATTATGATTCAAAGTATGTCCTAAGCCGTTTTAATGCCGAAACAAAGCATTCAAAAATTTTTATCTTCTTTCACCACAGAAAAAACATTTTTTTCATTGAAAGTAACTTCATTTTTATTCCATCCTTTCTTCGATACTCTTTCCATTATTTCTCATTTGTTATTCATTCCAGCCTATTTAACGCCTACAAAAACAGTAATACGCAAAGAAAATGTGATGGCAATTCGAAACTGGTTTGAAAATAAAACCTTTATCGACGAAAAATGACAAACATTTCAAGACAATGTACTGGAGTGGTGGAAAAAAACCGAAGCGGTTGAGCGTCGGATAAAGAACGTGAAAGAAATAAAAGCTGATAATACGATTTTTAATTTGCAATGAAAACAAAAAAGAGATGCGACCGATAAGAAAATATTTGAACATACCACCATGAAATAGAATTTGTCTACGTTGAGAGTGGCGTCGACAGCAGTAACAGCGCCAACAATGACTCAAAATATCGTTTATCTTTTGTCAAATCTGATTTGGTGATGAATAATCAATTTTTTATTGTTGAGCGACAGAGAACATGCGAATTTACCAATATCAGAAGCAACAAAAACAAAATTGTTTGAAGCCAAAGACTGACAGGCCAACACACTTCGCATCGTTGCTGCTGAGTGCGTACAATGGACGTGCTTGTCGAATGCCAAAATTGATCTCTTTTTTTCTCCTCCCGTTGTTCTTCAGATGAATGTTGAATAACAATTCGACATCCCGTTTTCATTTTAGCTCTCTCTCTCTCTCTCTCTGTGTGTCTCTATCATGGGATATGCACGGTGTCAATACTTATTACGCGTCTTGTCTAAAGTTCACATCATCGCCTAATTGACACTGAAGAATTGATTAATTGATTTAAGAAAAAAAACACGCACATCGGGAAAATCAATTGATTTATATTAATTTCATGTCAACTGAACACACACACATACAAAATCTCAGCTAGGCTATGAGGCTTTGATTGATTAAACTTGTGTCTTATGTCATTGACATTTTTATGGAAATTTATTCTTGAAAACCTGTGTTTCACTTTGAAAAAAATATGTATAAGATGATTTTAAAGCATTACCTTTTTTCTTTACAGATTTTTCGCTGACAAATAACATCAAATAAACATTGATCTTTACTGTGCAACGTATTCACCAAATTGGTAAGAGACACATTTATTTTATGTCATTCATTCGAAAGGAATATCATTTGGAAGGTTTTATTAAATAAATACAAAGAAGTTTCACGTTTCTATTATTATCTGTGGTTTCTTTGTTGAATTTCGTTACAACTCTTGGCGAGGACAGCACCAGACATGCTCGCAGTTGATATCAAATCAAAATTATGTCACATCATTTTATACGTCGGAGAATCAGGTTGTAATGAAGTATTTTTTTTAACAAGTCTTCAAAAGCCGCTTTACATCATTATATTTTCGGAATTATTCATTGAACATTAAATCAACATTAATTTGCCATTATGATTCTATGCAATATAGCATTTGCTTGGAAATGATCAAGTAAAATTGCACAATACATTTTAATTGTTCTTATTATGGAGAAGTAATTTGAATGCTTCTGGTTTATGAAATATACAGTTTCATAATACTTTGCATTGCAATTCGCTCATTAGTCATTGTTATTATTTCGTAACATTCATATTCAATAGATTTCAAAGTATGAACTACAGTCACTGTAAAATGCAATTTAAATCTAAATATGGATGTCATAGGTTGTGAACTCATCGCGGTGCACTTGAGAAATAATTGAATGATGCATTTCCAGCATCTTATTACATTCCTATTATTATTGTATCTCTATTGACATTCTACTTGAATCGAAATCGCTTGGCTTTGTAGAATTTGTTTTGCAGATTAGCCAATTATATACATACATTCAATGTAAACTTTAGTTATTTGAAAATAACTTTCCCAAGCAAATTATACTTTGTTTCAACTTTCTCTCAATATTCACATTATAATATTATAAATGTCATAACCACAGAAAGCGAAAAAACAAAAAAGTTAAAAACACACGTTTAAAAAGTAATTTCTACCATTTGAAATAGAAATGCATCCACCACATGTTATTTTCACTAAAAACAACCTCAGAGATAATAATTGTTTTAATTTTGGTAACAGGTATGTCAAAATGAATATCATTGTTAACACCTAACATTGTCACTTGATAACAAAGAGCATCTGCAACTGAAGGTGTAAACGAACAAATGTTGTCTGTTGACAGGTTGCAACTGTATTAACAGTTAATATTGAAAATGGATGAGAAAATTACAATATATGCGTCAAATTAACGAAATATGCATATGTAACCATGGTCACACAACATATTTAAATATCTATCTTCAATTCGGAATATGCGGATGAGTTTCATGTTTGAAATTTGTCTCATTTCAATAATATTCATTACGATGTTATGACAACAACCACATTATTACATCTAATAGTCTTTATACAGAAACGAATACCGTGTCAGTGAAACATTGTCATGAATTTAAATGAATAATATGTATTGAAAAACCATACAATTCAAATGTCAAATTTCTGCATTTAGTTTGTTAATTAATTGCGAAATAGTTCTTTTTCACCTTCTGCACTTTTATCTCTTTTGGTACATAAACATTGGTTGGATTTGCCACTAAACCGAGTATATTATACACCCGCCATTTCATTACGTGTTTTTTTTTTAAATGATCAGCCTGTAAATTTATTTCCTTCTGACTTCAAGCACTTAAAATTCAGAATGAATCTGCAACACGACCGCCATGGTAATTTTCCTGAAAATGTGTTGCCTTTTGCGTTGGCTTAATGGCATAATTTTACGAGTGTGAATGGCTTAAAATGTGCTGCACTCTTGTTTTTTTGTTAGATAGATAAGGTCATCATAGCTAATGGTTAAAACATCAAGTGCGTCAGTTTTATTTGGATTTTATATGGTGTTTTAAACATTTTTAACACCTATTCCAGCCATTCCGCTGTAAATCGTGTCGACAACAAAATATAATAATAAAAACGAAACCCATCAGCGGATGAGAGGTTTATTGGAGGTCTGGCATATAAGCAATTTAATTAGAGATAATCTTCATTTATAGTCATTCTATCTTACTACTACTCTGTTTGTTCTTACTTGCACTCGGAAATTTAAAATATAGATGGATGGTGTATATTTACTATGTGCAGCTGGCTGTTGACTGATAAGAATTTTGCAATGCGCATTTTCCACCCATAAAACCTGACTTGTTTCACTCAAAGTGAAAATGAATTATGCACAGTGTTTCAATTCATAATAACTATCAATATTACTTTCCATCAAAGTTTTATGATTGGTTTGAGGACCAATACCGACCACTGATTAAATTAATTATTATCAAAACACGCACATCATAACAAAGTTAACGGTACTTCTTACAGAGATTTTCATGTCACATCGTAAACGTCGAGTCGAAAAAAAAGAAAACGTTTTTACTGTAGATTAACGAAAACCCGTACGTAACACAGGATTATTTAGCGAAAGTCGTAAATGTTTACATCTCTCTAAATTAAGAGGGGCTTTTATTTTTCTTTCGAAATCATTTCACTTTAATTTTTGTTGCTAATGTGCCTGTGTTAAGAGAAATCCCATGGGAATAAATAGAGAAAAAAAAATGTTTGGAAAAGGAATGAAAAATGCTTGTGCCTAGCGACAAATGGCATTTTTTCAGAGTTCAGTCAAGAAAAGTGGGTAAAGCACTGTTGTATTTCATCCAAATGAGAGAAAATTCATGCAACAATTTTAATTGAATTTGTAGCATCAAACAAACTAATGCAGTTGGATAATTACTTCAACGTCAATTCAAGCGCACAAACAGTATTTCTGATTCCAGAAAATGGTTTATTTTATGAAAAAAATGTAACTGCTTCAGTCAAAATGACATTTATTTTGAGAATTAAATTCACAGCGCGAAACATTGTCATCACAAAATGTTATTTTTTTGCTTTGTTGCTTTTCAAACAAAATTCTCTGCATTGTAAATATTCCATGAAAAATTAGATGCCATGAAGAAATTGTTCGCCGAACTGTTTGTATAAGAATTCAAGTAAGGTGCATGAAATTAATTTTCGCAGAAAAAAAGAATTAATGCATACGGTGCAAAATAGTTGAGAATATTCCTCGAAATTTGTACAAAAAAGACTAGATCATCTTCCATACAAGATATGTCTTCAGCACCTACTACTACACTTCATTTTTTTCGAATTGCTTTAAAGTTTTTACGACATAAACTGTATCGTAGAGAAAAAAATACCTGCTCTCACCATAATTGCCCCATTTCCTTGGAACAATATGACGCATATTTCGCATGTTTTTCTCTCGGCATTCAGTGACATAAATTTTAAGTTTGTTTTTAATGAGTGACATCCCTCGAGTACTTTTCATCACTTTACTCAATTTTATACGTGAAAGTTAAAAATTATCAAGCGCATTTTTCCAGAAACCCGGATATATATTAAATAAGTGCTTCATCATAAATATGATTCGACATTGCAGTATGTGGTGCCACGATAAAAAAAGCGTTACATTGTTCGATGTGGAAACCAAGTTGTCAAGTTTTTTGTAGCATCAAGGCACTGTTGGCTAATTGATACAAATTTCAATGCATGCACATAAACTTTGTTCACAATAAAATTACGCATTTTCACAACGGAAAATCGGTGTCTAACTTTTGTCTCAATTAGAGAAGTCATAGTGTGGCATCAAAACATGTTTAATGAACATAATTGAGTGAAACAATTCGAGCCAAGTCAATTTTTGGAAATAACTTTTGAGCTTTCGTCTCATTCATATTTGTTTGAATAATTGCAATTCAATAGTATGAATTGATGCTTATAGAGCTGCTATGTGTGCTATAGATTTACTGTTGAGAAACCCTTTAAATGAAATGTACAAGTCGTTGTTCATCGTGTCGCTTGTGTAGATGATTTTCGATTTATCGACAACAAAACCGCATATTATGACGTCATGCCAGCAGTTGCCAAAAGCAAAGAAATTCGAGTTGTCATGAAATATCCGGCAAATGCGATGATGTCGTGTAGATGAAAAGCCAATAAAAGTTGCGATTGTAGATGAAAACTTTCTTCCGCTGCAAAAAGTGTTTATTTTTCTTTGCCATAGCAGATGATTGTCGAACGAAGTTATTTTCTTTTTTACCAAAACATGTCTTAAAATCTTCCGGTGGTGTAATTCATAAGTAACAGTCTGAAAATCGATATATGTTCGGTGCCAACACTATTTCCGTGCCATGAAAAATGACTTGAGCATTTTTGCCGGTTGAAATTTCCGAGAGAGAGAAAAAAGAGCACAACATCGATGTACATAATTATCACTGTGTCTTTTTTGGCAATCCACTTTTTTTTAATAATGTTTGTGATATCATCAACACAAAAGCTTCTTTGAAATTGCCAATAATGTGGATGTCGGTGTTGGAAAGAAGCCGGAAAATTTATGCTGCAATACTCCAAGGAGTAGTTGCATTATTTAAACGTGAACCCATACTCACTTCAACATAAAAGCATTCATCGCTCCTGCAAATCTCTAATGGACGATTAGAAAGATGAAAGGAGATCATCAGACTTAACGCTTCTTTATATTATACGGTTGCTGCCATTGACATATCGTCATCATTTCCATCTCGTTTGGCATCAATGTTTCATACTCATTCATAGTACATCCAACGCAAATCCACTCGATTCGTAAATTCATGTGTTTCGGGTTTGATTTTAGTGAATTTGTTTCGGCATCGGATTTCCAAAATTCTGCATAAAAATATTCGGCAAGATTGATGAGCCAAGTACCGAAGAGTAGTGGAATCATTCCAAGTATTTTTACACCTCTGGTGATTTGAAAGACACCCATATACATGGGCACAGTATAGTCAATGTATTGATCATATTTCTACACCTTCTACCGCACAAAATGTATAATAATAATCGAATTCGATTCAACAACATTAATGTTAATACAGCGTATACAAAGTCTTCGTTTCTCGGAATCACAATATCAAATCATGTGTGAACACATTGAGACGCGTCACACGTACGAAAATATGTGACCTTTATCAACATTTTCCAAGCCAACAAATTCCAATTTTAACATTGTGAACTGAAGATAAATGTTGAATCGTATGTTGTAATGATTCCAATGAAGATGGAATTAGATGTGTAGCAAAAATATTTTCTTCTTCTTCAACGGCACACCGATTGAGCGAAGCAATCGCGTCATTCACGTAAACGAAACACACTCGCTTTGCCATTAAACCGAGTACAATGTGATCACCTAATTAACTAGAATGAAAAGACAAGAATTGCTCCAACTTGAATGCGGAATATTTCGAGCAAAAACAGGAACTCGTGCAAGCTTATCATGCATGAGATATAATGAAATTTATCGCTGCAAGTCATTCATTTTTCTCATTTGGAATTGTTTTACAATGTTCATTTAGCGAACGCGGTTGTTTCCCTTTTTAAAATCCATATACTCTCACCTTTCACACGACAAATTTTATGCGAGGCAACAACATTCACTTCGCTTTTCCATCACGTTTTTTTTCCCGCTGGTATTTGGCTTTGCAGGCGAAAAAAAGCACGAAAAATGAGGAAGACATTTTAAGAAAATCATGAATTCCGTAAAAGAAGCTACAGCTAAAAAAATGTAAATACAAATTGACGCTCGTTTTACTTTAAAGCATCACGTAGCAGCACGCTTTTGTGTATTTTTTTAAATGAATTGTGCAAGCAGAAATAATTTGCATGAGTACCATAGAGTTGTGCAAAAAGAAAAATGAAAGAAAAAATGGGAAAAATTCTTGTGATTACAAAGAAACCCTTTCCTTTAGGTAGATTAAGAGAAATGGAAAAAAAAGCGCTCATAAATGGATCTAATGATGTTGTTTACTATATTATTTACGCAGTACTGTAATCAAAACTCCACTCTCGTAGCGAATCTAAGATTGTGCATTGGCTGAATTGGCTCCGATAACCGACTAACAAATGTCAGAAGCTTTTATTTCTTCTTTTTGTCATTTTTCGAAACGGCAATGGGAAGATTTAAACGGAGTGATTTCTTGTAGCCGACAACGTTAGTTTATTTGGCTTGGAATGACTCAATTTAATTATTTTGCCAAATCTTTTTCTCACATCGATTTTTTTTCTTCACAACTATAGTCTACAGCGTTGACTCCACGCCCATATCCTGTCTCGAAAAATCAACAATGCAAATATTATTCGGTCGAAATAAATAGCTCACTATTAGGCCACAATACCCATTGACCATGAGCTCGGAATTGGGCATTTCAATGATGTGACTCAATTTAATTATTCGTTTCTTTTTATCGAGACAGAAGTTTTGTTGCAAATAATTTATGAGGCGTCAATTGTTGGGCATTAAGTTAAAATGACAGTTATTTCAAAACAGAATGACTAAATAATGTCGACAAAATCAGAAGTTCAATTGTTGCTAAGTCATTTTTGTCTGTTTTCTAAGTTATTTTTTGTTGTTTTATCAATAATACACAATAATGTTGAAGTATTTCAAAAAAAAAATCATGGTAGCTTTCGAGGCATTCACACGGAAAAGGAATTCGGAACATTTCAGATTGCATAAAAGATAAAATTACCGCCTTCATTCTTGAGTCAGGTCATTTAAAAGCCCATTGCAAAAATAAAACATGTTTTTGCGTCGTTATCGAAAAGTAGCATCGTTGCAAAAGAATTTACATCGATTGCCATTGATTTTGTCTTACTTTCAATGACATATCAACTTTGAACTTCGATATCAGACAAATCGTCTCATCTTCATTTATCCTGAAAATGTGCCAACAACAAAAACTCTGGCGAGAAAAAAGCGAGAACAAATTGATTTGAATTTCGATAAAAAGAAAAGTGACGCCTTTGCAAAAGAGAATTGGTGATACGAATGTAGATATTGATCTTTGCCTTTTCCTTGTACGTCCTTCACACAACGAATTTCGTTTGAATAAAATTACAGAATGAGAAGAAAAATGCGCGAAAAAAATTACATCATTAAATTGATAACAACTTAACGAATCGTTTTACCGTTTCCAGGCCATTTTCCTAGTCACTTTACGTGGTAAACGAATCGAGAGCATTGACATTGATTTTGTGCGTGCGTATGTGTGTGCTTTCGTTAATATTGTCATTATTATCAACAGTTCGTAAAACGAACGAATTTATTCAAATTTCGTGTCTGTGCAAAACGCTTGATATGTAAAATAAATCTAAACATTCAACAACAAAAAAATGACCCCATTTAAACAAAATGAGGCTATATATCTAGAAAGACATGTCGTTTTGTCCTATGAGTGCGTGTAAAAGTGCTTATTCATTGTGCCATTACATCGAAATAGACGAACCATTGAAATTGCAAATTATCGAACGATTTCTCACATAAATGCTGTCTGAACATGTTGTTAGTTTTCTATGTATGCGTCGTTGGCTGTTCTGCGGTTTACCTATTCGGATTAAAATCAATACAAGTCGGTAATTTCTCGATGTGAAAACGAATTTTTCATTTTCTTTCAATTTAATGGAAAAAGGTCGAAGAATTAATGCAAATGCAATACGCAATCGTCATTATCATAATCTAGTCTTAGATATTGAGCGTTCTTTCAACCGCAAAACCATTGAATTTAATATATGTGTGTGCAAATAAATGAATGCCATACAAGAGAAAAAAAGAAGGTATTAGATGAAGTGATTCGACATTTGTACCATATTCACGTGTGCATGTTCGACAAATGAACGGTTATGCGATAGCGACCGTGAAAAATCTTGTTAAACAAATCTCATTCCAATTTCTATGGTTTTCAAATCCATTTGGCACCATTTCTCAAAAACAAATTCACATTCCGACTAAATGTAAACCTCCGTTTGCTGATGCGGCCCATTCAATGTTTGGTTTTGTTTTCATATGCCGTCTCTCTCTCTTAGTATATGCAGATTTTTGAATGAAAGACGAAAAAAATTACACTTGAAAATACCTTACAGCGCTTTACGCAGACATTTGGGGCCTTTTGCTATTTTTCTTTTCATCCTGACTTGTTTTTTCGCTCCTATATGTCTGTTTTTTGTGCCACCACTTGAGTTCTTTTGCACTTCATTTAATACCCCAATGGTGTGTATGTATATTTGATTATTTTTTTTCTCTTATCATCTACACATATCTACAATTTGCCTATAGCCATCGACCACCGAGAATCTGTATGACTGGCAAGAGTGTATACTATATGTGAGGCATTTGATTAAATTTGATTCCATTTTTATTCATTCATATGACACTTCAGTGAAGCATTACATAATATCATGATAGTGAAGCACTTTTCCTTTGACTAAACAACTAACGAAGTATATGATGAGGAGAAGTGGTGCGCGTGTTGGCCCCGTCACAAAAGAACCATTGAAAATGCACAATTTGCTAGACGATGGCATTTTCTCTTTTGGTGTCAATGAAAAAAAAGAGATAAAGACATTTAATGAAAAACTTACAAACACACAGAATTTCAGAAACTAACATCAATTCACCCGACTAGACACATGCATCGTTACCTCAACAATAAGAAAAATCTATAAATCTCAAGAGAACGAACTGGGTGAATGACGCTTGTATTGGACGTGTATTTGTGGAAAAAGGTGATCTTTAAAAGCGACACAACAACAGCGTTTGTTGATTGTGCTGTCAGTTAAGTTAGAAATTTCAATGGATGTTAAATGTTTTCACTATTTATTTTTCACACTTGAGCATGCAGTAAAATCAATGAATTGACATGAATAAAAAGAAAAAGAAAGCACAAGTAATAAAAAGAAAGACAAATTTCATTAAACAACATTTACTTAACAAAAGAATACGAATTTCATTGTATACATACGGTTCTTGTGCTATTTCTTGAAATGAAATTTTTTCTCTATTCAATTTATGTCCAAGAAATAAGATGAATTAGAAATCGCTTGAATCCCATTTGATGCACTAATATTAAAATTCTCAGAGTTCTTTCGTTTCTGATTCCAGGGCTTTTGTCGCCTTTGTATGCCACAAATAAAAAGTGATCTTTATTCAGATCAGTGTTTGTTTGTATGTTAATCGTAAGAACAGCATAAAATTGCAAACGAACGTTGGATGAGAGCGTGAGTTATACGCAATATTAATTCGATGCGGGAATGGAAGGGTATTGTTCATCGTTTGTTTATCGAAGCATAAGCTTTTATATTTGCTTACGTGCCACACTCTACAGTTTAATCATTTCAGGTTAAGACAAAGCTTTGAACTCAAAAGAAAGCATCACGTAAGCAATAATTGCGCACCAAAGGGAGTAAACTCTTTCTGTTCTAACCAATTTAGCATCGATTCGACATGTTCGCGCTCTCGCTCTTGCTCTTGCTCGTTTACGCTATTCATCATCGTACTCACGACCTTCTCTTTGATATGGGAAGCAGACAAGCAGCTTTGTTAGCTATCAATAATGACTCGAGCAAATAAATTATGCTATAATCTTAAACAACATTGCTGAGCTTCCATTTCTTTTTTCTCTCGCCGAAAACCCGTTATATCCGCATTGGTACTCATAGATAAAAAACAACAACAACTGATCCAAGACGAAGCGCACGAAGCTGATGCGGCATGTAAGCATGAAAAATAAAGTGTTTCACGAGGAATAAAATTCGCCACATAAGCATGTTGTATGAACCTTTGAACAAAGAACACAACTTCAACCGTTTAACAAAAGGCAGATTAATTGACTCGATTTCACAAGCGCGCATTGTTTTTCGCTCGCTTTTCTTCGGCTCATTCATAAGAAGAAAATTTTGTATTATTTTAACACTGTTCTCGAGAAAATTCTTGGAAAGAAAACCGGTATGTGCCGAATAAAGCAGTCACGCGTTGCTATAGCTGTGGAAATATCAGTGATACAATCACAATTTTGACATCATATGTCAACATTCATATTTTTTGGTGAAAATGACGGGGTTCTCTAAGAGAAGTTCATGAAAAACGGATAATTTTGTACGCAAATTTTGTTTTGTCATTGATACGTACGTGTATTCGGCGTATAAACCACTGAATCGAATCTCTTTACTATTCATCGGCTGAAACAGTTTCGATGAAACCAAAACGGTTGTCACATTTCGTCAATTGGTATGTCTAGCGTTTTTATTGTTGTTTCTACGCAATATATTTTACTTGAGCAATGATACATTGTTCATTGTTTGTATTGAACAAATAGTAGCTGTGTTGAATGTCACTCCATCAAAAATCAAGACAATGAAAATGGAATGAATGCCATTCAGGCGCCATCACATCCGTGGACTATTCTCTCGCTCTCAATTTATTATTTTTATTAATAAATCAGATGAAATGTCGTTAAAGTTTGGCAACTGTACACATTTTACAAACCATAACATTGTGTTTATTTTTCATCTTCGTTGTGAATTTATTGACCCCATAATTAGTGTGTCTATCTAGATATAGCGCGTGTCAAATGATATATATACGCATACATTTCTGTTGTAAAGCCGAAAATTATCACTCATTTTAATATTTATGGGATCATTGTAGGATGAACAATCAGCAATTCTCGTGGAACAATGACGATTATTCATTATTAGCGCTATTCGGTTACATGGCCTTTTTACGACTTTACACATTTGTGGGTGACGGAAAATGTGCTTGTCTTTGCAAATGTTGGAATGTGAATAGAAAGAAAAAAAGTTGACGTTTGTTCTCTGAAATTTCGGCTCTCTTTCAAAAGAATGCCTGAACATCTAAATGCTTAGCAGCTCATTTTCACAGCTCATTAAAAATGAGCTCAAGACTTTTGGGATAAAACAAAACAATGCGGAATACGACGCAAAAAAACTGTTCGGGAAGCATGAAATGAGTTGCGGATCTCATCGTATTTGTCTAATATCGCTGATTTAATTCATTATCGAAACGAAAATCTCACCCGATTTTTCAATCAAAATTGAGTCATGAATATGTAACGAATAGCCCCTTTTTTCTATCCCAATATCAATTTTACACTAATGCCGAAGTCCCAGTAAGTGAATTCAAGGGCAAATTTGTTTTGTTGCTTGGAATGAGTTTAAAAATGTCTTTTACGATGTTTTGGTTGATGATGCGCAAATGTGATTTAATGATATTGTGTAACGGATCGGATCAATGTCAAATGAGTAACCAACATTTTGAGCCGCAGTTTCAACATAGATTACAGCCAATTTTAAAAGATTCTCCTTCCACGTCCATTGACAACCATAAAGTGTACCAATGCGTGAATATAGAATCAATTTTAGCACAGCCTTTTGTCATTGGTTCGCAAATTTTTTCGATAACATAAAATCAGTGACATAACAACGATAAAAAAGATTATAAAGCGTGAAATTATTTCTACAAAATTCACAATTTGGTTCATGCATTGGTTTGCATTTCAATTTGCACGGTGTAATCAAAAATTCAACCAACACCAACCATGGATATTCATGTTTGTAACACAATTTGCTCAAACCAAATGCCCAGTGATATGACAACTTTGAATTTGTAGTAAAAAGTTGCAGCACAAAAAAATAAATCGCACGAAATGCAAGTTAGATATGAGTTAGAATAGAACAGTTGCGACCGAGCTCAGCAAACACACGACGAATAAATTAATTTTCAACAAATCTGCAGTGTAAGTACAAATGATGCTGCTAAAATCATTTATTGTTATATATTACATTGTGTGTTTTTTTTTGCCAGTGGTTCTTGTCGTATGCTTGGCTTTCCATGCGGTTTGTTGTAACGAAAAAAAATTGTCCAGCGAATCGTATATTTGTCTGTGGCAGCGAATGAAACGTGGTGCTACGTTAGGACTACAAATTTTGTGGTGTGTCATGTTGAAATGAATTGTTTTTATGGTTTTTGTGAAAGAGATGAGGAAAAGAACACCATCGCCCAACACACCAAACCGAACATGAATCAAGTGGTGAGGCACTACGATTGCACAGCCAAACAACATTCGTGAGAACATGAATTTCGGTGTACCAACTGTGCACATTTACGTTCAATGACCGACCACTCAACCGCAGCAAACATTTTTGTAGGCGCCCACACGCTTTCGCCTCGGAATTAATTTATTCCATTTACAAAAATGCAGCTTTGACGACAACGAAATCATAAGAATAGCAACTCATTTGAAGCGAACCAAATATCGCATTCAAGCGTTTTAATAAAATTCTACCACTATTGAGAAAATTGAAATAAAATTTTCCGATTTTATTAGTGCTACAGTCGATGTTTTTCCATTTTATTATACCATCCACTATTTCAACCGTTTTCATTCATAGGTGATGACGAGGGTTCCTAGGGGTCGGATGACCCCACCTAAAATATTTTTAGGAACCCTTAACAATTTTGGAAATAAGGACCTTTTTTTTCTCCACTTTTTTTGACCGAGAAAATTCTTCCGATTTGCTAGGGATTTTCGCCTCCAAAAGTGACTTCAAAAAAAAAACGATTTTATCCTCATTCCGTACAAATCGTTGACATCTTCAGGGACCCCCCATGGATTTTTCCAGGAACCCCCTACAGAATTTTGCCATCACCCCCCCTAAAAAATTTTACGTCATCATCTATGTTTTCATTACTCATGGCCACATATTTTTTCTAATGTGCAGCATTGAAAGCGTGCTTGAAGAATTTTGTCGATTATAAATAGTATTGAGTAGAACTAATGCGGTCGCAGCAATAAAGTGTGTTGATTTAAATGACTTTGAATGAGTTCCACTTCAATTTTGCTCGATAAAAATTGAATTACAAGATGAATTAATACATTCAGTGTTTGAGTTTTGATTTTCGATTTATAGTTAGTCATGAAATTATTTGTTCTTTCATTTTTCTATTATGGTGTTGAATAATAAATGGCCACAAAGAACAATGCATAAAAGTCAGCTTTCTTTTTTTTTTGTCACTTTGTGTCGCATGCAATTTTGTCCGTATGTCCACTTTGTTCTTCGCTGCACTCTATCTGAGCTAAAAAAAGTTTATATTTTTGCTTTTAAAACTTGATGCGAATGACAAAAAAGTGCATCACATTTTTTGCGGCTGGTTGGATTAAAAACTTTTCCACTGGAAACATTTAACAAATTTTGTTCGGTTCGTTTTTCATGGTCGTTGTGGACATAAATATAATATCTACTGGTACGGTAGTAATTTTACTGCATTTGGATAGCGGAAGCAAAATTAAAAGAAATAACATAAAATTTTGCAAAGTAAAAAACAAGACCAAAGAGCCTGGACGAATAAAAGAAAATAAGTTATGATATATATTTCTTCTATATTCACCATAAACATCATGTCACAGCAGACTATTGCATAGTGAATTTGTTTTTATTTTAGTCGGCATGTGGTGGGTGTTGTGCGCGATGCCAACATCAATTGTGCAACGTTGAGAAATGAATAGGGAGAACAAAAAAACTGCATCATAAAATCACGGCTTTATGCTCCACAAGTTTTTCGCTGTTGTTGACGCGCGAGCTTATTCACCGCTTTTTTGCTACCCATTCATTGGGAACAATGCAGACGACGACTCCATCTGAACGAACCACATTGTTATTTCGTTTATAAATATAATCACTCGTAGGAATCCAATAAATTTTCTATCATAAAGTCTGAATGGGATTCGGTGTTTTTTGTTCCGCTCTATTCATTGCATTTTATTGCGTTTTCTCTCTCTCTCTCTTTCGCATTTCATTTAGAATAGAGTCTGAACCGCATTATTTTTTTTCAACGGTTCATTTTCATTCATCGTTTGAAAGCATTAAATGTTACATCTTTTTTCACACCAAACAAATGGAAAATTATCGATATAGCGAAGAAAAGATCCTTTCTGTCAACATCAAAATGGATTCAATGTGGTTGTTATTTTTGTTTTTAATTCGAAAAGCAGAAAAACATGTCAATAAAAAATGTCATTAACCTCCGTTGTCGTGTGGTTTATACTTTGTGGAGAGTTTTTTTGTCCTTTAACTCATTAATTACTGAACATCACATTCCCGCTCACGTTTCATTTTATCGCCTGAGCTACCGCTTCAATTACAGTAGCGACCAATTTATAGCACATTGTTGATCGAAATCTTTTCGGTTGTTTTTTTTTTCTGTGTCGAACAACAACACTTTTTTCCCATTCAAACTTACAAACGTTTATGGTGTGCACATAAAAAAGGATTCGATGGGATTTTTGCCATGGTACTCTGGTTTTGTGTTGGTCACACCAGAAAATGTTGGATCATTGCTTAATTACTGGCAACAATCTCGAAATGTGTTTTACACAATGTTTCAGTTTCAATGTTTCAACTCACGCGCAAACACAACATACACAAAAAAAGACCGAGAAACTTGTTGTTGAGAACGCATTTTCATCGATGAGTGGCATCGGTATCCGTGACAAACTCAATTTTACAACAGAAACGCTATCGCCTTGCTACCAAGTTTTTTGTTTAGAGACGCACAAAAAAAAATTGATTGACCAAATCATGTAACCGAGCAACAGTTCCGGATGAGAGACAACTGATGTGCACGGCACACAACAAAACCATTTTTCCAACACGAAAAAATGGGGTGTGGTTAGTTTGCTTGCGTGGGATTCGAAATTATTACATCAAACATTTTCAACTCAACAGCAGCATTTGATGGAAAAAGACCTGAATGTATGCCACTTTTAACAATATCAATTTCAAGCATTATCATTGTAAAAATAAGTCCTTTTTAATAGCCTAATGTATGCGTGACGTACAAATGTGAAATGTTTTGCAAAAAAAAACACAACACCGACTTTCATGGTAAAATTAATGAAGACAAAATATATAATAATTTGCAAATATATGCTCATGTGTTGTGTGCTCTTTTTTTGCAAGTCACACTTATCGTCCAGTTGTTTATCTTTGTGTTGCTCGAGGCAATGAATCGACTCCTCATATTGCATTAATGCGCAATTCAAAAAATTTATTGCACACAAGAACGAAAATTGAACACAACGAGATGCGCTACCAAGAATAACATCAAAATTGTTTGGGTGAAACCAAAACATTCAAAATTGCATTAAATTATGTCTATAAAGTTTTGCTTTTGGCTTTTGCGATGTGGCCGAAATTGTATCTGCGTAGATTTATGATGTTGATTTTCGTTGGTGCAAGCGTCAAATTTAACAAAACATTTCTCTCTGAATATGATTACATTTTGTTTATATTCCATGGAAGTGCAACTCTAGATGAATTTGGCTCTTTTTTTTTATTCTAAATGCTCTGCAAAGTTGATTCTGTCGAGCGCAATCGCCAAGATTAATTATATAGCTGCACGAAGGAAACACCACAAAACCAGTCATTATCTATATTTAACTGTGGTCATTGGCTTGCGTCATTTGCATGTCGGGCTTATCTTTTTTATGCATTGGAATGAGAAGCACGAAGAAAATGCGCCATAAAAATTTTGCGTTAAAGATTGTGTTTGTTGCCACTTTGTTACTAAAAATTGCAACATTCATCAGTTATCGTATGGGATTTTTTTTTATTCGTCGTCTTATCTTGTTTAAAATTCGGTTGATTTTTCACACGTGCTTTCAAAAGATGGAAATCACCGTCAAATTCAGCGAATGTTCGTCATAAAATAAGATTTTCTTTTGTGAAATAACATAGCTCGTGTCAGCACTTTTGACAGATTTCATATTGCCAAAAAATGAAATTTTCTCATTTTCATACGGAATTTTTATTGATATGTTAGTCTCAACACTTCTTTCGGTATGTTAATCATAAAAGTTTTTTTTTTATGTGAGTAAAAAGCGCATTCGTTGGTGGTCTGAGTGCTATAGAGTGAATGTGAGCACGTGATCGAAATAAAAGTGTCGGGAAAATGAAAGTGGATTTTTCCACGGTTGTGTATATAGATTTTTTTTGTGTTGAATAAGTTTGACGGCGGCGTTGTTGTTGTTGACAGCTGCAAAATCTCTCACATACACACAATAAGACAGTGATCTTGGTCTATGTTTGGGTGTAGGTGCCGGGGATGTAACATTGATTGGATGAAACGAAAGTAAACAGTAGATGGGCTTTGATTAGAAAAGTTCTTATAAACGCATCAACCTTCATGTCGTCTTTAGTATGTTCATTTGCAATGTCTCAAATATTTGTTATGCGCTTTTCACCAGCCTCTTCATTCATTCGTGCCGCTCTGATTGGATTTCATCATAATATACACTTGTGAAACTTCACTGAAAAGACCATCAATGTTATTTACTAATTCAAATACGAGCGTTACAGTGTTTTGTGTGTGTGGCAAAGAACGATTTGAATGATCAAATTTTGAAAGAAAATGCTTTTAACAAATTGAATGGAGAAAATTAACAAAACCAAAGTTCGAGAGAGAGAGAGAGGACAAAAGAAAAACCGCAACCATTTCGTTAAACATCTTTGGCATACAATCATTTGTTCATTTTTGCAAACGAAATCATCACAAAGAGCCACAAAATTTCGCTCTCATTTCAATCATGGTCATTTACTCGTTTACAATTCAATGTGTATTGCATTTTGGCCAGTGATTTAATTTCCGTTTTGATGATTGCTTTTGTTACTTGCCGTCGGTTTGTTTGTCCAGTCTTCGAATTCGGGAATTTGATTTTGATTTGTGTCTTGTCTCTCACACTTTCTATCTCCCTCTCTCTCTCTCGCTCTCTCTTCCTTTTAAATTGCTTGGATGTGAGTCTCGCTCATATTGAGTATATCTTCATGACGGACTCCATGTATATGCATCGTAAATTATTTGTCATTTTATTCAGAGAACGGTTTCCCCACAGAGAGTCCGTAATTGAATTTAAAACAACCAACGTTCAATTGATGTTCGCATTATTTAAATGGTCGAGCTGCTTTACATTGATGAAATCAGAGAGGAAAAAAGAAACCGAAATGCTTGAGCTTGAAATATTTAATTACCGTTCTTCTATTCAATTATTTTGAGCGAACCGAAGCTGGGAAAATAGCACACAAATTCCGTGTATGCACAAGTATAATCAAGAGCGTATTGGCCAAATAGATTATATATCTCTTTTCTTGTGGTCGCATGCATGTTCTTGGTTCTCTCGTTTTACATTTGATTCGTTCATTCGGCTTCATCAAACTCGATGAAAATGCACAGTGTATTGAATTTTAATAGATATTTGTGTTTATACACACAGCTTCAAATGGAATTTTATTGTCATTAGTCTGTGGTGATAAATCATTTAAAATGGAATTTTCATTCATAAAACAGCAATGTAAAGAGCGACAGACACTCCATCCGAACATAAGAGACATACGTTGCTCGCAAAACTCGACAACGAAATTAGATTTTAATGCATTTGATATTTTGTTGTCGGATCAAGCAACAAATGTGGCATGTTTGTGTTCACAAGTTGAGCTGCGAATGGGAAAAAAGTGTCTCATTCAACGAAACAAGTCCATACATAGGACAAGCCAAGTGGAATCAGGCTGAGGATATTCATTGAATAAAACCAACGGTTTTTTGTTTGTGTTTTATCAAATTCCGTAAGAGCGTGTGTTTATTTATCGTCGGCAGACGTTGTTCACTCTTGGACATCAATTTAGCATAAAATCAGTGATGTGTTTAACTTTTATCTAATTGGAATTCCAATCAAAACTTTTTTTTCGGCCCTTGTGCAATTTTCTCCCGATTTTACGGCGACCATCGAATAATTTCAATATCTCTATCTTTTTTCTTGTTTCAGATATTTATACGTCAACGGTGCTATAAAAAAACGGACTGATCTTGTGGAGAAAGGGATTTTTCTTTTCGTCATTATCAAGCGGTGAGTATCCACTAGGGAAATTACTCGGAACATTTTTTTACTCGTGATTTTGTTTGCATATATTTACTTCCATGGTTCAGGCGAAAAGTCAAGTATAAATAGATCAGAGTATTGCTCAGCGCTGCTGCCATCCACAGCATATCAAAATATCTTGCTGAGAATGCGTCGTCCGTCGCATGCGAATATACATAACAGTTAATACATCACAACGAACAAGAATGAATGCATTGTTCTCTTCACGATTATGTCACTCAAAACATTCAAACGATTGTATAGAGAACAATGCATGTATTGTACCTTCGCATGCGACGGACGAGGCATTCTCAGCAAGATATTTTAATATGTTGTGGATGGCAGCAGCGCTGAGCAATACTCTGAAATAGATTCCATTCAAATCGCCTTGAAAAAAGTCCGCTTATAATTTCGATTTTTCACCGCATGAAACTAGGATAACAATGAAAGTGTGGCACAAAAAATGAATAAGAAGAAGAAACTTATTAGAATTTCGACAAAGTATTTTCTAAGTCTGTCATCCAATGAATGGTTAACGAATATTTATTATTTATCATTTGCTTGTATTAAAAGTTTTGCGGTTGATTTTGAATGTTTCGCAGCTACTGTAAATTATGCGCACTTGTTCGGCGAAAAGTTCTCGGTGCTCCTTTCCCCTTCCCCCCTCTCTCTCTAACAGTGCAGGAAACGAAATGCAAAAACTCAGAACCCACTCTTTTGTTATGCTTTGAATAATTGTGAAAATTATTGCCATCCGCGACACAGTCCCTCTCTTTTCCCCGCTTCCACGGACTCTGTCTCTTCTGCATTCGTACTATTATGCGCAAATGTTTAATTCTTGTGAAAGCACAATTTCGAATTTCAAGTTGAAAATTGCCAAGAAAACTAAAATTCATTTGTCATCGCAATTCTTATTGTCCTTACATGCATACCGTGCAATATGAAATAACTTTAACTATCGTGCACGCTCTGTACAAAATATTCTCAATTTGATTCACCATTTGTCGTTACTCATTCAGAGCTTACACCATTTTGTCCCATTGTATGTGCTGAGATGGTCGATGATGTCATAGTTTACCTTCTACCAGACTTTATTATACACATCATTGTGTATTGCCCACACAACACATTGAATGCAGAAACTTGTGAACAAAACTAGGTGAATGACAACGATGAATTTGTTATTATTCATCCGAAAGAGAAAATATTCTCGAGTTATGCTCTCTCATATGATATGACAAGAATATTTTTCAATTTCCCCGGCCATTTTATCTATGCTGTCCTAAATATATTATGATTACAAATGATGACAATGCAAATTGGTTTTAGCTATAGCCGTCAACTATCTCTCTCTGTCTCTTGAATGCACCCGAGACTCTGCACTTTTACCTCAACGTTCCAATATAGTTTCCCTGAATTGCACCAATCTGCAATATTAATCACATAGAAGTTTTGCACTTTTTCTGAAGTGATCATTATCCGTTTCAGTTGGATATATCATAACATATATTGCAGATTGCTTGACAGGTTCATTGAGTTGCTTAACCGCTGGGGGATTCGTCTTGGAAAATTAATTTAAAAGAGCAACCTTATGAATTCACATTTCTTCATTATTTCATCCCCATTGATAGATGAATTCTCCAAAGTAAAGCAATAATAATTCCAAATATCATTTATCAACAAGACACAATCATATTTTCACATTTCACCTATCCGAACTTATTCCATAGTGTTCAACACAAGGGGCGACGATGCAAACAAAACTCAAAAAAACGGTAACAAATGAATGAATCGACGGAAGTGAATGAAATCAAATGTCAAAAGAAAATGGAAACAAATAAAAGTGGCACCCACACCGTTTTTACGATCTTTATGTATGTGATTGAGAGTTTGTGTTCGAGGATGTACCCAATAAATTCGTAGGTGTGTCGATGAAGTGGAAACCGTCATGCATTGTGTAACATTGGCCAAATCAACACAATAACAATAAATTATTCGTGAAAAAGGAAATTTACTTAAGTGATTGTGTGTTCATATGAGCATTTTCAGTGCCAGCTATTTATTAAGCCGCTTTTACACCATTGTCGCGATGTTGAAATCGCTTCGACATCGACCAATTCATTACGTTTTATTTTCATCAAAAGTTTTATTTCCGTTTTTTTTTCTCTTTTCGCCAGCAAAGGAAAATTACGACGGAAAGCATGTTTTTTATGATCACATTGATTATATTTGCAAAGTATTCGCTTTCAACATTTCGAATGAAACTCAATTCTCATATGAACTACACTTTAAAATACAATTTGCTCTCTTTTCTTCCTCTCTCTCTCTCTCTCTCTCTCTCTCTCTCTCTCTCTCTCTCTCTCTCTTTCTCTCTCGTTCACTGTAATTATGTGTATCGTTCTGATTTCAAACGGAAGAGGCTGTTGGCAAAAGAGAACGTCGCCGATATATCCCCAACGCAATTCACTACCATTGGCAGCATCATTGCTAATGCTAACGAAAAAAACCTACCATAAATAACATCAATAAAGTAAATTAAAAAAACACACATACTTGTGTACAGAGTGAGTGGGATAGAGAGCGATAAACGAAGGCAGCAAAAAAAGTATCAAGTCGACCGAATTTAAGCCGGATGGATCAGAAAATATAAAATGAGAACGCTTAGAAATATAAATGAAAATGAATGCGAACATATTGCGAATGTTTTGCAAATGGAATAGTCGAATAGAGAGTTTAATCGCATTCGCTTAAAAGCCCATCCATGTTTTTCATGTAAAATACGGATTTTCTCATTCATCGTGCGTCCCTCTACCCCGTTCGATCCATGTCTCTCCTTCACTCTGTCTCTTTCTGTCTCTGTTTCTTGTTCAAGTGCCATTTCGTTGGCATTCAAAACGATCCGTCGCTTCATGTTACGACATTTTTCTTTTTTCCACTGTGTGTGTGTGTCTTCAATGAAAATGCGCCAGTCAAAGCTATGCAGCAATTGAATTCGACTAAGCTCAGACATTTCGCGATCTTTGTCAACATTTGTTATCTTAAGTAGAAAATTATTTTGTTTTCTGTCGGCCTTGATGCACGACAACTGGCTCAACACCATTCACTATTGTATTTAATCCACTTGAAATGGTCTGTGAACATTGAACAATTGTCGTGTTTATTATGAAATTTTTCCCGAAAAATATCCATGCCATTTCATCGCATTTTATCACCTATTTAACAAAATATTTGGGTAAATGTGCGCACGATAAAAAATTATTTGCATTTGGTTATTGAGCAAACAATTGTTGCCGAGCCGAGAACACTTGGCCCAATTTTCAAAACGAAATTTAACATTTGCCCGTGTCAGCTTTTGTAATCTTGTCATGTTTTTTTTTTTTCTGTTCGACTGGCATACAAAGAAGCTGAACGAGAGCCAAAAGAATTAAAGCTCAAGTCGGTAAGATTCATTGCGGTTGTATGCTGAATATCATTGCAACAATCACGTACTGTACTATGTACGCCGTTGTATTTCAGTTGTTTCGTTCTATACATCTTATTCTCACGCTCTCTCTGTACCAAACAATCACAAGGATAAATATTGAGCATGAATTCGATTCTATTCACGAAATTGCCATTTTAAGCTTAATATTTTATTATCGTTTTTTTGTTGTTTTTATTGCCGTTCACTTTTCTCCAGCTTACAATTTTATCGGCCGATATGCTTTTAGAGTAATGTTTTATTTATGCGGCATCATACAATTTAAATTTTTCATTTTTACACTTCCGTTCTTTTCCTCCCGCCCATTCTCACATTTTTGTGTGCACATGAATTCGGTTTACACCGACGTGGATAAAAAATGACGGTATCTGAAAAAATGTTTTATTGTTTCAAAGATTTTATGAGGTTTTCATTTTCAAGCATCCATTTTCATCACGTCAGTAAGGCAACAGTTTAAAGACTGATCTAATTCAACCATGAAAAAAGCAACACTTTATTTTCTTGTGCCTTTTTCCCTCGGGTGCAAAATTGCAGGCAGCTCTTTGTCACGACAACGACGGCGACGAGGGTTAATTTATGCGCATTTCAAAATTGAAATCGGAACTTTTTTCATCTCTTGCTCGAAGTGATTCTGTGTGTAAGGTAACGTGGAATTTTTCTTCTTCAAAACTATTTATCATCTTTTTTGACTGCTGAGGTTGTTACGCAACTTACTTTTATCACCGCCGTCTAGTTTGTTGGTTTTGTGATTCAAGCATTCTAAATATTGAAGGCTTACCAGCGTTACCAAAAAGATGGTTACTTTGCAAAACTAGTTTTTTTTTCGTCAGATCAACGCTTCTAAAGTTGCGCATCAAAATGAAATTTGCAAATTCTATCAATCTTCAAAAAACAGCGCACGAAAAAGATGTGCAAAGTACTGATTTTATATTTTAATTTCAAGCAATTTCATTCAATTTTCGCTTTAAATTTCTCTTTCGGTGGCGTACGCTGTTACCGAAAATGTTTGCTTTTTTGAACGAAGCTCGTGCTTTGCTCAGCATTCAATCAGAAATGCATGCAATGAATTTAACGTTGTTTAACTTGTACTCAAATGCAATGTATACCAAAATTGTAATTCATACTATTTTCGATGCATTAAGAGATCACAGTGTGGCTGTACATCAGCATGTGTGCGCTTTCTCATTTGCATTTAAAGTATTTTTTTGTGTGTGTGTGTGCATTTCGGTTTGGTCGATGAAACAAACTTCGAAAATATTTAAATTTTATGGCAATGGAATATGGAATCTGCGTCAATATCACAACACAAAGCGGGAATGAGCCTCGAGATTTAATTGAATCGATGTCGATTGGTGATCGAGGAAAAAAATGTACGTAATCGAAGGGATGAGAGAACGAGTCTACTTATTTGATAGTAACCAGAAAAAAAAAATAGAGCAAAAAAGCCTATTTAATGTACAATATGCGTGTGCGTTTGCCCAAACAAATGGGAAATATTTTTCGATCCATGTATTATTAGCTCAGAGAGAATAAATAATTCGCTTTTTTTTTCTGAAATGCTTTTACAAAATAATTGCACTTTTTTGTATGTAATTTGAAGCGGAGAATTACAAAAACGATATAGCATCGTGTGTCAAGTGCCATTGCGCGGCACTGTTTGCACATTCGATGCAAAAGTTAATTTGATGCAATAACTTAATTTATTTTTATACATTTACATTGGTGTAGCCAATGATAAATGAAATAAGCTACTCTTGCTGCCCCTGCATCTGTTTTGGTTTTGAGACAACGTGTTGATCAAATAGTTCAATCGGTTTTTATTATTACTTTTTTCACTTTGAAAATGCTTCGAATATATTAATTTGAAATTTTTCGAAAATCAAACAAATAAAATACGCCGCTCGAATGCCAATGAACAAAAATATGGAGAAAAATTTGCATGAAAAGATAAAAGAAATTGTATTTTTATAATACTAATTTCGGGACACTAATTTTATGAAATGTGAGAATGAAAACCATGCACGGGCCGTGCAGCACGGCTATCAGATTATCATGAAGAAAATGCGCCAGCATGTTTTTTTGCATTAATCTCGCTCTCTCTTTATATTAAATCGTTTCATGAATTTCAATTCGCCGTTGAAAAATGAGTAGGTGTTTTAAAATGCCTCTAAACTTGAAGCTAATTTTCTGTTGCCCAACCCAGTTGTCTTAAATCCATCCATTTCAATTTTTGAAAAATAACAGGCTCATGGAAAAAATTCAATTTCCGTTTGGTACTTTATTTAAAATTTTGCTGAACATTTTCATGTGCAATATGTCTTCCTTCACATCCCTTAGGCGATTGTCATGTACTTTTGCTTTTGAGGAGATTTTCGCAATAAGGTGCGTGATCAATTATTCAAAACCACACATTGGTTTTTGAATATATAAAAAATGTGGCATTCAAATAATCTGAAATCACTTTGAATCGTAATTGAAAATGGTTCTTGAGGTTTCCATTTCAGTACTTTACGTTTTTCACACATTTAATCCGATTTGTGTGAAATTGCATGGTTTTTTCTCTGAAATTCTCGGTAAAATCATTTTTACAAATAATTACCCAATCTTTTAATGGATTATTCGATATTTTTCAATTAAATTTTTAAATAAATATTATTTTTATACAGAATTGATAATTATACATCTTAATTTTATGGCATCGAAATAATTTGTTGTCATTAAAATGCCATTGATAAATTTATTAATAAAATATGAGTTTCTTGGCACTGTTTTGAATCGAATATACAATAATGTTTGTTCATAAAATGAATATTTATGTGGATCCGTTGGTTTTTAATTGACATGACTCTTTATTTAACTGTAAAAGACATGATAAAATAATCATAATACCAGCCATTTGCAATGCTTATTTTTCATTTCTGATTATTTGGCTTGCTTTGTGTCCCATGGTTTCCATCCAATAAATGATGCAATCAAAATGATTATGGCCGCTGGAGATATTTTTATTATATTTAGATTATGTTTTTCGTTGAAAAACATCATGTACATTATAAAATAATATATAATCTCATTTTATCCACGTTCAAAATAAATAATTAATGCCAAAAATGTGGTTCTCTGTCATAGTTTGAATGTTGTTTGCCATTGCGCGCATGTTTATGACAGACGCATTTTGTCATAAATTTTAATTGAAAGAATTTTCACTGGTTTTGATTACATGATGATAAAATTTTAGTGATCTATAAAATGCAGGTATTTTTCCTACATGCTACAAGTGCTCAAATGTCTCTTTTTCGCATTTTTTTTTCTTTCTCCCTCACTCTCGGCGCGCGTGTGTGTGTGACTCGATTCAGATGATGTTTATTATTATGAGCTGTAAAGCGGACGCAACGAGTGTAACAATAGAATTCAAAATTGGATTTTTGATTGTATTTTTGACATCGCAATGAATGGAAATTGGTTCGGGCGTTGGTGGTTGCGGTGGCACAGTTCTCTTTTTTTGTTATCGAATATGGTTAAGAGATATCATTTTATTGAACAACTGAACAATCGACACACGTCGATATCGGACACGAACAATTGTTATAGAAATGCTCTCAATCCATCTGAATTATGTTTGGAAAATATTACATTTCCCCGCAAACGACCAAATTGAGAGTGGAAATAAAAAAGAGAGCCGAATGTCCGAAATTAAATTCGAAATTGGCCTTTTATTAGTTTGATCCGATAACAAATGTAGGGGATTACCCAGGCATGCAACTGTTATTGCGAGAATGAATGTGCACGCGCAACAAACAGATTCGGTTTTTACGAGATTGCAAAAGAGAAGAGAGATCGAAAAAAAATTGTCTCATCTCTCTTCATTCCCATTTCAGGCATCATCTTAACGGGATTTCAAACACAATCAGACAACATGAAAACAACGACGACAACGAAATCGCGTACGCCGTCAAAAACCAAGTCACGAAATCAAAGAAAAATCCGCCATCAAATTAAAAGCAACTTGATACATTCCATTTTTAGCCTTTTACGTCCGGTTTCTCCTTTCGTGAGATGCATGTGTGTGCTAGAGAGAGAGAGAGTGAGTGAAGAACGTGCTGTCGTTACCATTCGCTAGCACATTCATTCTGTTTGCTGTGGCACGGACTTGTTTTTTTTTCTTCTCTCTTCTCTCGACACACACACACTTTTTCTCTTCACTCCAAAATAAACGCTGAATGTGTTCAACGACCGAACCATCTCCAACCCTAACTATTTAGAAACGCTTAACGACTTGATGGTTACAACTTATCGTCGAACTGAATTTTTTATTACATTCCGTCTCTTAGTGTACCAGCTTTCACTCAGCTTCTTTCATTGGCATTCGTGTTTTTTTCACATCGTTCCATTCCATACAATGTGACCGCGCGTTGATTTTGCTGCTTTCTTCATACGTTATTTGGTGCAAAGATGAAGTTAAAAAAAACGATGACATTTCGAAACATAAAAACCACCACAACAAGGGAACAACGTAGCACAAGAGAGAAGAAAGGAAAATAATAATAATGAGAAAGCATCGTCGAGTAGATGACAGAAGTTATCAATAAAGAGAACAAAAGATGAGTTCATAATCTAGCCTAACAATTTTCTTTGTAAGAATTCTTGATATTTTTCCATGGCCTTGTTTTAAATTGCAAAGGCTTATTGAAATGGTACTATTTGCGCTAATTCACTAGATTTGCTCGTCTTTGAATTACATCTCATTTTTTTTTCTCTGTCACTCATTCCACCTCTGTTGTGTCGCAAACATCATGATGCGCATTCATGGTTGGGTTAACATTAAAACTAAGCTTGAATTTTTCTTTTCATTCACATTGTGCAAGGCTGTAAGAGGAGAGAAAAAACGTGTATCAAAAGATACGGTAAAACACACTCACAACCATCTCTGTGGAATGTTGCTTTCAATTTTTCCACTTTTCTTTCATCCGATTAACAGAATTTCGTCATCAATGTTAAAATAATCCTGACCTTTTCTAAGTTATGCGCAGCAATTGACATCATTTTCCGGATTCAGGAAAATTGTCATTCGAAATGCTATTTATATTATTGTAATGCTGGTGATCATTTCCATTTAGATTTCCATCCTCTGGTATGCATATTATTTTCATCAAAACACAATACAACATTCAGAACAGACATGAGAACTCATCGTATGGCATTAACAAGCCATTTCACTTTAATTTTCTCAGCCAATGTGCCAGTGCTTGTTTGTTTAAAATCGAATAGTGATTCTGTATTGCCGCAATTGCAACGGAAAGTCGAACCAAAGAGACGATGAATGATACGACAAAATTTTAAATCCAAACGAAGTGATGGGAAAAAGATCAAAACATGGTAAAAGAGAAAAGAAAAATCAACCGAAGAACGAAATGAAAATGCTAATTTTAAAACAATTGCTTCGTTTACGGCTGCCAATATTGGTGTTTTCCGACACATTTTCCCTGGCTTGAAATGGATGTGCGTCTCGGAATTGTGTGTGTGTGTGCCTGTCAATCACAGTGCAAAACATGCGCACACTCTGCCCATTCCATCCATTGCACGCTTTCTGTTATCACCATATCGAAAATAACATTTCAATTAACTTTTACTAATTCACTTTGATGCTCGATGCTTTCTCAACTCCATCGATTTTGGTGGGGCCAGAGGAAACCAATGAGAATTCACTTTTCGAATAGTTAACAAGATTGTGGACATACATGCGCGCACGCACTACAGTCACTTTGAATTTCGGTGAGCACAGCTCATTTGTGATAACAAATGTAAATTATTCAATTACATCGGTCCATTGTAAGGCGTTGAGATTTTACTCCATTTCAGTTGGAAATTCAGTTCGTCTGTCGGTGGTTCAATCGGCATAATTTGCCATGTCAGTTCGATAATTAAAATTGCAAATCCCTTCGACTGATGAAAACATACACTAATCGAATTACATTTCCGGCAAACGAAATGGACTTTTACCGCCCTAACCTTTTAGCACCAAAGACGATGATACTTTTATATGGTCGCCATTCCATTTCCATCAGAGGATTTTTGCTAATTTTTCCATTTGTAAATGACTATTCAAATAAACATTTGACACACAAATGATCGAATGTTCAGTGCTTTTTTGCCCAAATGGAAATTCCTTTAACTCGATTACTTTCTCTCGTGTCAATGTTGAAAGTCATACTTAACCATTGAGTGAAAAGCTCTTTCACAGATCTGTCTCTGAACGAAAATGATAACAAAAGGAACCGATTTTCGGATGGGAAGATATAATAAGCCCACTAGTTATTACCATTATCTTTGCCAAATACTCAAATGTGACTATTTTAATTGAAATATCTTGTATAAGCATTTACTTGGAATTATCAATTAAATCCTTGAGGAAATCCAAATGGGTCTTAATCAGAGTATTGCTCAGCGCTGCTGCCATCCACAGCATATTAAAATATCTTGCTGAGAATGCCTCATCCGTCGCATGCGAATATACGTGGCAGTTTTTACATCACCGCGAACAACAATACATGCATTGTCCTTCGCATGCGACGGACGACGCATTTTCACCAAGAAATATTAATATGCTGTGGATGGCAGCAGCGCTGAGCAATACTCTGGTCTTAATCATCATGTGTGCCTATTTATCTCACAACAAAAACGAAATCCTGGTACAGAGCTTTTTTCAAGAAATCGTACATATTTGCTAAAGCATCCCTTCAATTAATTTTAATTGAAAATTTCGATTTGAAATAGAAGCATATAGAATAACTTAAAGTTTTCAAATCCCAATGCGCAAATATCCAACATCAAATAACAATAATTGAAATAATTACTTTAAACGTATAAATAATTTCTTCCATAAAATTCTTCGTTGAAATAGTGTGCCAAAAGTGTTGCCAGTTCCAAAAGACGATAACTAAAGATTGAAATCAGTGGTAAAACATTATCATCGTTTTGGGTATGTGCCCGTTGGCCCGATATATATATATAAGTGAGAATCTTCGTCAATCCGGTTTGTGTTGTGTTGAAAGTTTTCGGTGAAGGTTGTTTATGAAAGTGTATGTGATTTTGTGGGTGAAGCATAGAAGTGCTTCGGTCCGAAAATTAATTTAATATTTATCATGGTATAAATTTTCTCCAGAGAGAAAAAGAGATATAGCAATGGGTAAAGATGTGAAAATCCATCCGTCGTTGATCTAAAGAAAGTGGTTTTTATTGACTTTAAACGAGTACATATTTCAAATTTAACAATTTTGCATAGACCGACTCACGCCCCAAAACACGAATAAATTAACGCGGCAAGAGATGCGAAAATGTACGGCATAAATAATAGTAAATTTTACAAATGATCCCACCACAAGATGAGCACGTCGATTCGTTATTTCATTCGGCATATTCCTCCTTTTGCTCCTTTCCAATCTCGTAAAGCACGCGGCGTCGAGATAAATTCAGTTGTTGTTACGGCCGCCGCCATCGACTCGTCTGTTTTTAAATTGCAATGTATTCTGTTTATTTGGTTGTGATACTGGAAGTTCGAGACGCAAATGTTTTTATATGTATATAATGCACAACAGTTTATAAAACTAATTTCGTTCAATCTGAAATTGTTACCGAGCCATTATTAGCACCACATTTTGCGTTGTATTTTATTGGGCGCATCTCGTATGAACAAAGCCAAAACTTTTTGCCAATGCACGGAGCAGAAAAAAAACAACTCTCATCAAATTCGTTAAACGAGTAGCCACCTCTCCACCATCGACAACAACCAAACGACTCCAAAAGCTATTCAATGCATTTAAACGATGAAAACTCGACGGTTTTTAATGAGAACAACAACGGCTCTCGTTCATAACCGGTCGTTGTGCAGGCAAACGGTTGAGCACCACCACTGCCGTCGTCGTAACATGCAAGACATATGGCAGAACAAGGGATCGGTGCAGCACATCGACCAAATTAAAGTGGCTGCTGAAAATGTTTTTCGATGCCATTAATTTAAATTTGTAACATTTGATAGATAAATAAATTATTCATTCAAGCTTCTTTTTTTTTGCTGGTTGAAATTCGGTTCGATGGTGAATGAGAGTGTGCTCCATATTATACACGTTTGCCGCATTTGCACCATCAACGATTTATTAGCTCTCTTAAATGTCTAATGGACAAATTCTTGCGAGAGGTATTTAGACACAATTTTCAACTGGCACACACATCACATTCATCTTTTGTATGCTAATACTTTGTCCGAAAATGGATCCAAACGGTTTTTTCTTTCTTCAAACTTGGTTTCTTCATTTATTTCGACACTGAATGCACATTTCACGGTTTTTCATAAGATATTATTGGAAAATTTGAAATTAAATAAAGGCAAGGAAAGGGAAAAAATTGAAGAGTAAGACAAGATTGAGAGAGGAAAAGAGAGAGAGAAAGAGAAATAAACGTCGCTATTCTAGCATTGCAAATGGATTTTTCGGCACGTACAACACGTTGTTCGAATTCAAAAGTAACACTTTTATATTTCACACAGTTTTGCACACGTGCGATGGCATTGTTCTAATGCGAAATCTTCTTTCATTTTTTTTCACTCTCTCTCCCTCGCGCGCGCTCTCTTTCTCGCATGGTTTCACTTAAGCGTGTGGAAAAAAGATCAACACACCTTTTCACTTTACCATGTACATATAAAAACGACTTTGAAAAGAAAAGAACGAAGTAAAACTCAAATAAAGCAATGTGTTGAATCGAAGAATGCGAAAAATTTGTCTGAATAGCATTTCTCAGTGTCTGTGTTCTCTGCATGCTTACCATCTTATTTTATTCATAATCATTTTTTTTCTGGTTTATTTTATTTTCTTCTCGCATTTGATTTGAGTTTGAGATTTGAACCCAAAATCCATTAGTTTCTAGTAAATGTGCATGAGATATTCACCGTCACCTGTATAACCCGATTTTATCTAAGAAATCCACACATTTCCAGTGAATTTTGAGTGATACAGCATAATAGTTCCCTCTAAATCATTCTCAATGGGATATGTGGATGCGGCAAAAAGCAAATGGAAAATGTCATTTAATATTTATCTCATTACTCAAGTATATATTATTGTGAATAACCATTGGTTTGTCCGTTTCACCATTTGTCACCAAGAATCTCAAAATCCAAGCCTGAGGTAAAAACGATTCTAGTCGCTTCCAGCTGTCTTAATATTTTAATAGACTTTCAAATATTAAAGCGTAATGCATGACAAGAACATATTTACCCAATACACTCAAATAAATTAGTTAAAATGATGTTGCTTCTGTTGGATGCCTGGTTACCATTGGAAAGGTGCAGTATTGCTTCTCCAGGGTAATCGACGCCACAACATCATTGCTTAATTTATAAATGAATGAAACAAATAACCACCAAAATAATCCAAGCCAGACCAAACGTATCCAAAATGAGAAGCGCTTATCTCTCATGTGTTGCCGTTTGCTGGCATGAATGTGGGTAACATGCGTAGCTTTCTTTGTTCTATATGAACGTATTTTATGTTTGATGCAATCCATTTACAAAGCAATTCACATCATCACAGGTGCACAAACAGACGCTCATTTATCGGGTCTGTTGGTTAATGGATTGATTACATGCGCTCTCAATTAAAATCGATATTACACTCAGTTTCATTAGAATAAGATAATGAATTGTGGTTTTACAAAGGCGCTTTTCAGCAAAAATAATCGCATTTTGGATACTTTAAATGGGATTTTAATATAAAACAATACAGATTATTTACATTTCATGCATGAATTTGTTAAGCACATACACCTTTTATTCTTCGTCTTCATCATCTTCTACGTTAAATTATTTCATTGAAAACGAATACATTACGGCATTTTGGATAATTTTCACCTATCTGTGCTTGTTTGAAGGCAAATACTCAAGAATTTTCAAAGGGTATTTCGTTTTGGGGTTTGGGACAACCGCAAACTTTATTCAAGCATGCTCATTGCAAGTCTAATGCTTGCCTCAAATGTAGCAGAATGATGAGTTCAAAGCATTTTAAACACAATTCACACTGCTTGCAATGATGACTGCATTAAAATATACTGAAATGCAGTGCGGTTTTCATCATGTAACCACTTTAAAATTGAAATGTATACTTCATACACCTTACATTTTTAGGAATTAAACACATTTGATGTGAATTTTTATCATACATACATATCGTAATCGAAAACTACGTAAAACTTTCGATGATTATTAGTTTGAAAATCAAATATACGATCGTCGATTTTTATGTGTTGGTTCCTTTTCATTTGAACATGAAAACCACCAAATAGAAATCAAAATACAGTAAAATTACGAAATACTGAAAACAAAACATCGAGATTCACTGAAAACTTTAATTATTGTGATTGAAGCACGTTACAGCACGTATAAATAGTAATTATAGAAATTGAACCTTCGAATAAAAGAAGAAACTTTGAATTCAGTAAAAGAAAGTTCCTTTCGTTGCCAATGGAAATGATTGATTTGAGTCTAAAAACCAAATATGAGATATGTTTTTAAAAAGACCTTTGACTTGTAAAAATTCTTTACTACACACAGTACGAATATGCTCATATTTCACAAGAAATTCACATGATTTCGATACGATTGGTAAAATCGAACATTCTTTACTATGATTGTTTGTGGAAGTTTATTCCTTCTCACTCGCAATAATAATTTACATTCTTTGTGTATGTGATTGAATGCACGAAAAAGCTTTGAAAATGATAGCTCAAGCAGTATGAAAACGGTTCAAAAATTAGAATTCAGGTTTTTATGAATGTAGAGCATTTTTTTCTTATTCATTTTTAGTTCTCATTACGGACATATGTATACATATGAATTGAGCGGCTCCTTTGAGACTCATTTTAATGCTTCATAAAAACAATTTTTTTTCTCGCTGCGCACAATAATTCGGTGTGTGGCAGGTTTTACCCTGAATTCGACTCAGAAGCTTCTTTATCATTTGAAGTTTTGCCATTTCGCATGTAATAAAACCCCACGTATGTTCTCAGTGTTATGAATTTCATTGAAAACGATTCCAATCGGTCTATTCTGAAAGTCCTTTTTTTACTATGCTCAAGCATATATACACTCCGTTGCCATCTTCACAGTCGGCACCGTTGCTACCACAACAAAAATCCACATGCGAAATGTTCGCATTTACCATCACTTTGGTAGATAATATTTTTTACGTTGCACTCTGTGCTTTCTGTTCGGTGATTATTCGACTTGTTAAAGTGTGCTACTTTATGAAATCAGTTAAAATGAAAAATGAAACGAAGCGAATGTGAATCATGCGAAGTTCAGCTTTTGCAAACGTAATTTTCTGTGATGAAATTTTTTTATTTTGTGATTTGTGATTGTGGTTCTCACAAACATTTCACATTTGTTTTACTCGGTTTTTAATAAAGCGTTACATTTTCAATTACATCTTTTCATCATGTGCACATTTTTGATTGAACACTTTGTCCTAATTTCATTTCGAACAAACATACGAATTTCACGAAATCCACAGCATTCATTTTGGTTTGTCTTCTTCTGTTGACGATCAAAGGATGCGATGCCTTATATCGCGATTTTTTATCAGCACAAACAAATGAATCTTCATATTTCCAACTTAGTATGATAAAAGACACAAACATACACACATAAATATATATTTTAATTTACTGCCTTTGTCATAAAATGAATAACGGCGCGCACAGAAACAGGAAGTTTATCCCGGTTCTCTTGTTTGATTCCGCTACGTCATATTTTCTCCCTTCCTTGCTATCTCTCTCCCTCTGTCTCTCTTTCTTCACGTTTACGATTCGGAACAAAATGCACGGCCCATTTGGTTTGTTTGCCATCATTTTTATGGCACATTTAAAAAGTCATGATGTGCAATTATTGCAGAAAAAAAAATTGATAAATGATAAACACCATCAAGGAAAAATGTGACTAGTCAAATATTGTATACATAAAGTTGAAGTAGATGCTCAAAAGTAAGAGCTGTGTGAGTACATGTGCGGGACGCGGGTGTTTCTGTATCCCTTATAAGGACATCGCGACAAATGCGCATTTTTCCAAAATGCGCGCGTGAAATATGTATATGACTTATGGCGGCAGATTGGCAATTTATGTTGTTATCATGCGTGTATCGTGTTGTACGCATTTGTGGCATCCAAATCGACGCTCATAAATTTTGAACTTATGACTCCTTTGTATATATGGCATTTTGAATGATGGGAAAGAAGCTTTTGGTAGCGCAAGTAAAAATTATATTGGTTTCAGATTGACTGGGCCGATAATGTTAGCGCGTGTGCACACACAAAGTATACAAAGCTCATTAAAATGCAATCATTCGTCGAATGACGACCATAAAATAATGTCGCCTGATTTGTATGCGTGTATGCATGAAGGTTTCTATTCACAAATGTGATTCAACATATTTTCATTACAGCCTTTGCCATCGATGGAATTCGGGCCGGAGAAGAAAAAAAGCCCCACATACTAATCATAAGAAAGTGAAAGTACCCATATAATTTCAAGGTCACATCGCATAATTTTCCGAAATTAATTTAGTGCCCAACTAAAGTCACCAGGCACAAAAAAAACGTGAGCAAAATCTAATCCACTTTTTTTTCGTATGCTGCACCAACATCTCATCTTAATTGATTCGGGCGTTTTCCAAATTTTTCTCATATGTAATAATGAATGGAATTGTTTTTGAGCAAAAAAGGAGCACAAACAACGTACCAACAGGATTTAACGTAATACACATTTATTTCGATTTCGGAGAATTGCTGCATACCCACATTGCCATGCAATCGCTTAATAAAAAGCTGTGGACAAACCACAATACAAACACGTTTTAGAATGTTTGAATTTCTTCATCGTTTTCTGCTTCGAATTTAAAATAAAAGTAAAACATATTTGCAGGCTCACAATTTCTCATTCTCCCCATCACAATTCGATGCCAACAAACGATACAAAATTCAACGCAAACCTGCTTTCAAGTTCAACAGAATTTGAAATATTTGGGCGCGCCAGCAAAAGTTCAAGTGGGATGGATTTGAAATTAAAAAAATTGTGCAAAGTACATACATGTATTCTTTTATTCAAGGAATATATTGGTCTGTGAGATGAGCATAAAGAAGGCGAACACACATGTGTTTAAAGTATTCAAAAGATTATGGGGGAATTGCTTTTGCGTTGGGGAAATTGCTTTTTTTTATCCAAGAATTAAAACTCCGGATGGGTAGTCAATTCTTGATCCACCTCCAATCGTTGCGTGGCGGGGCTGATTTACGTCATAACAAATGGCTGTGCAATTTTTGTTAATCAATTTTTAAAATTGGCTAACGTCAATATTTAGGATTGAACGCAGCCAATTAATCTGATCCGCAATTTTCTCGGTAATTTTTAACCAGTTTGATGAATTCGTTAACCCCTTTTTGTATTGGTTTTAGTTCTACAAATTAATGTAAACCATTTCATTATAAGCATTAGTAGAATTCGCCGTCTTCGTTGCAAAATACTTTGGTATGGAAGGCAGTCCGCGGGCTGTGAAATGTAATAGACTTTACAATTTATAGATTAGCTTAAGATTTTGTTTATATTTAAATTTAATTTGTGATACGTGAGATACATTGCTAGTTCAAACCGAATAAATGGTCTTTATCACTCAATTTTATATGAGCTTTAAATTTTCCAGGTTTCCCATTACTCGCATTTTGACCTAATAAAAGGGAGACTATAAATATACAACAGCCAAGATAAAAGGAGACAAAACATTGGCGGCATTGCGTCATTGGGTAAGTAAATTAGCTCACGGGCATTTTACATTCTTATTCGCTTTTTTCTCGTCTTCTTTTGCTCCTTTATTTTGTTATTTTGCACAATGAAAAGTGTTGTTGCCAAAGCGAGGAGGGAATCAAAATGCACGGAAGCACAGGTGTGTTTGTGTATGTATCACAAGATCAGTGGATAATATCTGTTCATGTGCCATGTTTTTCTTTCGCTCATACGGTCCCATTTTAATATTATGCGTATCCAACGGAATGGGACAATGTACGCGTCGCAATGGTATTAAAATGAGCACATGTAATATGTTGTAATGTCGACTTGTTGAGTAGATTCGCACAGTCTTACATTCGCTTGTCGTGATATCACAAGAAAAGAGCACAATAGAATGAAAATCACGAAAAAAATCTCGCACAAGTTGCGTTATGTCGTGCCAGTACATCGATTTTTTTCTGCTGTGATTCTCGGTTTTAACAATAGCGGAAAACAAAAACGAAAGAAACACCGAACCACCGCTGCATACTCACATGGGAGGGAAAGAAATGTTGTTTCAAAAGAAAAACCAAACAGATTTTTACGCATCAAACTGTTTGCGTATGTAAACGACAATTTAACAGTAATAAATGCGGGCGAGGGTATGTTATTTTTTGCCATCGTGAATATTTTATCCAATTCGTATTTTGGATTTGTTACCTGAATGAACGACAACAACTTCACGAACAATTTTGTTATGTACTGCAAACATTGTGACATGGCCACGTATGCGTTTCCTGTTTGCCATCGAGACTCGCATTAATAGCATATTATTGTCTTACATACGAAAACAAATGGCACTTATTTCAGAATATCGTGTAAATGAAATCTGACACAATCTTGTCGCCTGTACAAGTACCGTCTATGAATAGACCGACAGTTTTCTGTTGTCAACGTCAATTCGTACAGAGTTTTTTCACCGTTGAAATAACTTTTTGTGTTGTCGGATAAATTAATCAAGGCAATCACTTTTCATTGATATACTTTCTCTCTGGATGTGAATGAATGAGAAGAGTTGTATTATCAACATATAATGGACAATTTTGTTTCAAATTTAAATCGTTGACAAATGCATTTTATTGAAGCAATTTAAGAAGGTTATCGTTGAAGATTTGCTGTGATTCAAACCGCTTGCTAGCCCATAGATTAGGGTTGTGAATTTCGGTCGTAATTCCCTTTTGCGAAGATCGTAATGCGAACACATGTGTGCTGGGGAACGTTGATTCCCTGAACAAATTTGGCGCTGAAGACGAATATCGAAAAAAATAATGAACCGGAAGCATAAGCAAATACATTTGAATGCGTAATCGTATGCAGAAGAAATAACGGTTGCATATGTGTTCATAACATCAAATCGCCCATTTCTCACGAATATTTTTCCACCAAAATTACAATCGATCGAAATAGAATCACATTCATTTCAGCATTCTGTTTATGCAAACAATTCATAAAAAGCGTTTAAAATATATAAAATTCGATGCGAATCGGTTGCGGTGGATATTTTTTCTTTTGCTTTGGGAAACATTCCATTTTGCACAGTCATAGAATGAATTTTGTATGCGTCAGTAAATTTATGCGTAACTGATTGGATTTTTTCCTTCGTCTGGTGTTCCGCTTGAGGCGCCAAATCCGGCTGTTTTCAGACAGATGTCGGAAGCAACCGTAGATAACTTCTTCGGGGACATATACTCGATTTTGGCGAGAAAATGAAATGCACCGTTTTTGAGTTGCGGCGGTGACAAAGGATGAAAATCATGTATGCAGAAAATGGAATTATAAAATCGTTTGGCTGAAAGGCATTTTTGCATTCCGCATCATATTTTATTCGCGAATAAAGCCCATAATTGGATATAATTCAATAGTAAATCTTGAGCTTGCCAACGCTTCAAGTAAATAGCGATTTCGTTTTGCGCTCCACTAGCGTAGAAACATGCACACAAATTCGTCATCAAAAGCTATTTTTTACCTTACGTAATGGGAATAAAATTGTTGTTTTCAACAAAACCACACACACATCCAAGCCACTTGGACCACACGCCATACTGTTACCATGTTGTGATTGCCGAACGATTACATTCCACGAATTATGTATGAGATATTTTTATTTCTCTGTGAACAATCATGTTTAGAATTAAGCTTAAGGTGTTTATCTTGAAAATCATAGTACATTTTTGTGTGTATACGTGTTGTGGCAAATGCAACTTTATAAAAAAAAATGGCACTAGGTTTTGCTCTCATTCTCGATCACATGCTATAAAGTGAGGTAATAAATTTCTAAGCATGAGCTCTTTGAGTCTCCTGAAATATTCTGCCAAACTGCATTGGCCACAAAAAGCGATGACGACATCGAAAAGACTATCGACCGCCTGCCCCAGTAACGACAGAGAAAAAGTGAAAGAGGGAAATACAGACAGATAGAGACCGAGTGACGTGAATTGTTTTCTCATACACTTTGCAAGAATTTGTATACCATTTACAGCGCACCGCAACCCATACATACTCATTTCGTGTTCGGTTTTTATTTGCTCGCCTTTTTATTGGAGTGTGGCGTCGTTTTTTTTTGTGTATGGAAGAACGAAAGCGATATATAGCTCTACAAATTACACCAAATAGTCGGGAAATGATGTGAAATAGATTTGTGGGTTTTCTAAGAAAATTTTCTTGTGGTACAAGGAGCCTTTATCACTACCAACGAAGTCACCACCACCGCCGTCGCCTTTGATGTCCAAAACAACGACGGCAATGGCAAATAAACGAACCACTACAAAAATATATATAAACAAAAATTAAGGAGACCAGCTTTTGTCGAGAAAGCGAAGTTGCAGATTTTTGTTTAAATACATATTTTACGTAATTTATGAAATGAATTGAAGCTGAAGACAAACAAAATTCGCGCTCGCTTTCCAGCTCCATCATAAAAACGGTACATTGTTTGCAATGGCATCATGGCTTATTCGAGGAGGGGTTCGTTTTTTTTCGGTCTTTTATGCACACAAACTAAATTTAAATACTGTGTGGCCACTATAAGAATAACGAGAACAAATATCCACACAATGAAATTACTGTAATGGTAATAATCAGTTTTGGCTGCCAAAAGGACGACGCGAGTGAGTGAATCGAGCAGCGAGAGAGCGAGCATGAATTGTTGTTTCTATTTTTGTGATCGTCCTTGGCATGTACATGAATAGATTTAAATACTATTTTCAATGTAAATCTCCACGAACCAACCGAGTATTATAAGACATGCAATAAAGTTATTTGTAGCGGCGCCAACTTAAAATCGAGCAAAGACCCGTACCAGCAACACCACCAGTGGCATGGTGCACACATTTTTTGTTACGAATATTACCACTTATTTATTGTGTTTAACCACATTGACATTTGGAGCATTGTGCCAGGCGATCCATCCCATTTAAAATGCGATCAGAGCATAAAATGCATTGCCCTTTAGACGAACAGAGAGGCGGTAGATTTTGAAAAACAAACATGCCAGCACATAAATGTTGATTAAAATGAATAACAATCATAATTCCTGTGGCCGTAATATCACGCGATTTTATTTATTTTTCGGGGAAAAGCTTTAAAAGAGGGTGCAAGATTTACGGGCTGTTGACTGATTTGGCGACTTAAAATCGATTAGCGGACAAAAACATGCACCACAAACTAGAATCATTCAAATGTTAAATGAAGCCGTACTATTTCCGTCTAATTTATAGTGTTTTTGACATTTTCCATTAGCACATGGAAACAAAACAAGTCAAGAGAGATGTGAGGTGTTAGATTGTAACCACGCAATTAAGCGCGTCATAATTTAAATCAATTCAGCGAGAATGTCACAACAACACAGAAGGACAGAGAAAAATAGACGCTAACTAGCACAAGCTTTATGTATGAGTGTGTGTGTAGTGTATAGTTTGTGTTCGAATGAAATAGCTTTCATCGTGTGAGATTTCCATCGCATTAGATTGACTGATGGAATGGGATGGATGGCATATAAAATTGCAAACTAAATTGATAATCTCGTTTTAGCCAAGCGAACAAAGGCGATAAATGTGAATACACACGGTTCGATGAGAATATGAGAAAGTGTGCGAATGAACGCGAGCATGAACGCTCCCACTATTTATGCAGCAGTAAATTCTCTGATTGTGACAACAGACAAGAACTGGAAATAAACGAATGTGCAAATTGATCCTTATAAATATACATTTTCGGTCCCCGGCCATAAAGTTTGCCATTTCGTTAGCTGTTTTATGCTGAAATACGAAGACATAAGACATAATGAGCAAAGGAACCAAAGCAACCAACCGAACACGATTCTCGTGCGTTCACACATTCACCGACACACACAAACACACACCCCGTCAGTTTATTCAATGAACAGCGCATCGCGGCAATTCGAATGCAAATAATCTTTGAGTTTCAGTTCATTCGATGTGTACGGGCAAAACGACAAAGCTAAGCAATAAACACCGATACAAATGCGTTCAAGATTTGTTTAGTTTTTTTTCTCGTCTCTTATTCAGATGGTCTAAGTAAAACAACGGTCGTTGTTTAATGCAAACTATCACAAGTGCGAATGAAAAAAGTGGCAAGATGATACTGAAATAAAATCCAACTAACGTAATGCAAAGTGTAATGTACAACGAGCACAATACTAAAAGATTGTTTGTTACGATTTTGCATTGGATTAACGATACTGGTGCCGTTAGCATTCGTGGTGTCTTTTTTTTTGTGTCGTAAGGTAGTTGTCGTGCAAGTGCAAAATTAAATGGTAAATTGCAAGTTCTTCGAGGCAAGCGGTAAGCTCAAAACAAACAAAACTGAATGAAATACAAAAAAAGTGCGAATGAATTGACACAACACCTTATTTTCTTTCATTAACCGATGCCATTAGTTGAGTCATTGTGCACAATGTACACCTTTTTTTTCATTTTGGTCGTTGAATTAGACTGGCATCCGATAATGTGATGTTGTGGTTTTTTTGTGTTCGTTGCTCTGTATGGCAGTTCTCGCATCGCTGCTTTTCATTGTTCGTCTTCATTGAGATTACAAAATGCTAAATAGATTAGCTGGCATGTTTTACTTTAACGATTAGACACATTCCATGTTTGCACACGTGTGTGTATGGGATATGTTTTTGTTTAGTGACATTTAATTCAGACTCAGAACGCTCACAATACGATCCGTAATAAGCTTCTTTGAAACATCCGAAACCATCGTATGCGCAATCACATTACAAGCATTTTATGCAAATTTACTTCGCATAAAATATTCTCGAGTTTATAAATTTATTTATGTATTGCACATGCAGCAAACGATCGCATCGTGCAATCAGATCTTCATTTTATGATTATGTGCTGTTCCATTGCCAGCGGCGTGCACACTAACTAAACAATGACAATAGCAACAATAATGATAACGACAACGACGTTGACACGAGAAAGAGGGAGAGAGAGTCGGCGGGAGATAGGGAGAGAGACAGAGTAGCGGCAACTCAATGAAAATTAATCATTTGTTCACACATAAAACGATAAACTGTTGCATAAAATCTGTAGCGCCGAAAATGCATTTTATGCGGAAAATTTAGCACACGACAATCTGCTTCGCTCTATTCACTATTTACGGAAAATTACCCCAAAAACTAAAAAACCCGAAAAATGCATTTGGGAATGCGCAACATGCAAAGCAAGTAAACAATACAAAGTCATTACGTGATTTTTGCATGAAATGTTCATGTCTGTTGATAGCAATGAGAACCGATAGCAACGCATTCAAAATAAATGGCTGTTGTTTCCAGATTATTTGATGAAACGAAGTGGAAAAAAGGCATTAAAACCAACCAACAACATTTGAGATTGACATTAATTTTACTCACAGTTCTCAATTTAAATTGTCATCATTGCCATATAAAATGTTAATTATTTCGCATGAATGTAATTCAAAATGCTGTCTACACCGTCAAGTGTGTACCATGCATACACGCAATTTGAATAATCTGCAGCCAACTTTTTAATTTGAATTTTATACCTTATGTATTAAAAATGTGCCGTGCGCTGAATGAATTGTATGCGAAAGTTTTCACAGAGAAGGCGCCAATGCGAAATAAACTTGCAAATGAATGCCAACCGAATGAAAGCGAACAAGGAAAAGCAGAAATATTTAATAAGTTTTGATTAAATTTTCGATGAAAAGTTTTCGGAGACAAAACATGATGTAAATATGTGTCACTTACTTTGCCGCATTCATGCTTTGTATGGATGAACCAAATAATTGACTCCAAACACTACCGTGATTTTCTTCTTTTTTTTTGGCAAGAACAATGTTTGCAGAAAAAAAAAAATCATTGTGCAAAACTGCATGCATAAACGAATAGTTGACAGGGTGAAAATGTGATATAGAACTTTTAATAAAATGTGATTTTCACATTTGAGAATGGAAAAGGATTCGCACATAATTTTCAGTTGCACAATTTTATGTTGAAAGTTTTTGTTTTGTTGGTAAGTATGAATGTGTGTTACGACCCTGATTCGGAATCGTTTGACCGATGAAATGAAAGTTCATACGCTCGAAACGAAAAGGTCGCCTTTAATCTGCTTAATATTGAAGAGAGAAATAGCGAAAAGCCAATAGCGGAGAGAGGAAGAAAAGTTCCAGAACATCCGAAAACCGGCATTTTGAATTTCTGTAGGCATAATTAAGTGTCTGGTACCCTTTTTTTGTTGTGCACATTCCACTGGCAACAAGTGAAGCATAACACGCACTTTTAATTCTGTCACACAACCTTTTGTAGACATTTTGCTTCGAAACTTCGGCAAAATGTTCACGAAGTGTAATTATTACATAGACCCTTAACATACAGCCGCTGACAAACTGCAACAAAATCGAAAAAAATAGCAACGAAGAAGAATAACCACAGAATGCGGACGGAGAGCGACCATCGCTCAGCGACGTATAAAAGCATTCAAGTAATTAAAATTGCTACGCAAAAATGGCCACCACACCAAACTCAAAACAAAAAAAATATATATATATTCTGAAATGGTTGAGCGAAGAATAGACAATGTATAACAAAATTCTAAATTTTGCAAACCGTTTGAACGAGTTATAGTACAACGTTAAACTTTTTCATTTGAAATATTTGATTTTTGAACACCGGTTTGTATGTTAAACATTTCAAACAATTCCAACGCTGGCATCCGCTTCTTGATGCGCTTTAGGCTTCAATTGAAAAAAAAAATAGAAAATTTCAGCATAGCCCTTTCAATCCTTTGAAAACAAGAATCAACTTTTTTTCCTATTATTTCATTGAAAAAGGGCCTGCAAAAGTTATTTCCTTACTGTTTCTATTAAATCTCATTTTAATAAAATTCCGCCGAAAAAAAGAGAGAATTACATCTGAAGCCGAATGTTTCGAAATGCCGAAAAAAAGAATGTTACGCACAAAGACTTCAACTCTTTTGTTCCGTGTCATGCATTTATTTATGGTGCGTACGTGTTTTTCGCCCATATTTGTGGCCCGCTTCTATCTCAGTACACAATTCACTGCGTAAATTTTACTCTAAACCTCTCTATTTCTCTCTCTCTCTCTGTTTTTGTTTCTAAATGTGTGCATTAAGTACGATAACCGTTTCGTTTAATATGAATGAAAAATGCCCTTTAAAAATCATCAAAAACGAAAAATGACATTCGATTCACGCGGTTGAATGACAAAAGCGCAACAACAACTTTGAATGTGTGCATTTTTTGTTCAGTAGTGGTCAATTGTTATGCGTTCGCGAGACGCACTGAATAAGTTTTATTAGGGTTTTAGGCCGTTTGTTTTGAAACAAGTTAAAAATCTCTTACGTTAAGTTCTCGGCAAACAAACACAATTTTTCCGTTAACATAAACAACGCAAACACCGCAAAATTTATAAAAATTGGATTATATTTTTTTTCTTTATCAAAGATTTTCCATAATTGGGGGGTTTCTCTCCTGTATTATGGCTCATCCAAATAATAAAAATACGAAAACGTTTAAATACAAAAAAAGAATAAAAAGGATTAATTTCAAAGTCAACTGTTTACCGTGTAGTATGAAAATGTTGACGATATGAAACTTGCGTTTCGCTTCAAGTATTCTTAAATTGGATTATGTTGGCCACTTTGAATTCGATATTTATGCTTGAGCATATTATGCAAACTTCTTTTTATTTATAATTTTTTTTTGTTTCATTTCAATGTAAATAAAAAAAAAAAATTTTGTTTCATTTGAATGTAAAATCCTCAGCTCCGACCAGACTAGGACAAATGTTCGCTCTGCTAGACATACTTGCTTTTGCATCCAATTGGAAGAAACCGAGAGCGAGAACAAGAAGAAAAAATGAATGGAATCATTTTAAATTGCAGAGTTTCTCGCGAAATTCGATTATGATTCCATTACAACGGGCCGCTTTTGCCTATGCACCACTGATTCTTCTTCGGCTAAAAGTTTGTTGTGTCAATATTGGACAAACAAATAGGGCTATAATAAAAAAAATCAACTAGAACCAAGCATAATTGCTTGAGATCCGAAATGTTCTTAGACAAGTGGATAACAAGTACTTTATGCCATTTACATTTGCCAAAAAGAATGAAATTCCAGACTCTTATTACAGTTTAACCAAATCATATGAAATGTTTTGTGAACCACATCACTTTACCAAAAACTGAATGATCAACTTTTTTTATCGACTCAGTATTCAACCGAAGCGAGTTGAATAAAAACCCGTCAAACTCAATTGTGAAAAAGTTGCTCAACTAATTCGACAAAATATCAATGTTTATTTGAACATCGAATCGAGACCGATCAGAGCAACAGTAATTGCCAGCAGCAGCACAACACCAGCACGTCAAAAACAATCAAATTAAAAGTTTGAATGACATTGAAAGTTTTGAATTCGCTTGAAATGTTTACTTTATATTGGTTTGTTGACAGTTTGCGCTCGTTGCAACATCCACAAAAAATAGTCAACTCATTTTTTCGATTACAATGACGCAAAATTTACGAGGAAAATTTAATTTACGAAAAAGTAGTTTGGACACGGTGAAATAAATTCACCGGAAAATCAATGCACTGTATGCATTATCGACATTAACAGCTTTTGCATTATTTTAGAGATAAACGATTTTTTTTTACAATATCACGAAAGAACTATAAGAGAAGTCAAATGAAACATTTGGTTGTAGATTTCTGTGTGCAAACATTGTCCATGTGGAAATCGCATTTTTCAAATAAAAATTAATTTTCATTGGAATTCTCATATTCCAAATTTTGTTTCTAGTGCTTTTTCAATCATTGGCCAGTGGTTTCGAATGACTGTTTGTGTTACTTTGAAATTGCATTCAAATTAGAATAGCAATAATATAATGGGCTCATTCCTCATTGTCGCTTTTTTAACTATCAATATAAATCAATTCTGATAATAGATCCAGAGTGTAATTGACTTACAGTCTATAAAATTGTCAAAAATAATTGTATACATAAAACAGTTTATTCAAGCATGAAAATGTGTGGCTTCGAATGAAAATGATTTACAAAAGTAGCCCCCGGGAATTTCTATAAACAGAGGAGATTAGTTAGGTCTTTTTCATTCTGAGTGACATCTTATGTATCTTATAGAACTGCTGTAATTGGTTTAGAGTCGAATTTTGCAAAATTGCATTTAGAATCGAATTACAATCAATAATGTTGAGACAAAAAGACTTGCAGAGCTTAGGATATTGTTTAAATAATCAAAAATGCTTGAAAAATCTATCGTTTTTTTGAAAAGAAGTACATTCTTATGTTTAGTCATTGTTGCTTGGAAATTTACTTATTTGACTAAAAATTATAAATTTTTAAAATTCGTTAATATATGTGTTGACAACCTTACCTGTTCTCTCTTGAATTTTTAAATTCCAGTACGCTTGCATTCCACTTTTCACATGATGCATCAGTTTATTGTTCAAATCATTGCCAACATTTCCATGTGAAAGGGCCAATCCAAAGGGAGCGCATAGTCCAATGAAGAAATCCGACTATCGTGTATTTACTTATTCAAGTGTAACGGCAACGGTAAGAGTATGACGCAATTCGTTTGGAAAATTTATTATTCTAATTGTGGTTAAGGGGCTTTTTCCTCTCACTTTTCGCTTGGATACATTTAATTGCTTATCGTGGTAATTAACACGACAATTTTATGAAGCTGAAACGAAAAACGAATTTGTGCAAAAGGCGACATTTTTTCCCCTTTGTTTGAATGTCGCCGTGCTACGAGCATTTTGTTCTAGTAAACTTCGCATGAACTGAAAATCCATTTAAGCGATTTTATCGAAACTTTTCCAACAATAATGTTTGTAGTTTTTTTTTCATTCCACTTCTTCGTTGTGGTTTAATTAAATCTAATTTTAACTTCTTGCCGAATAAAGTTGTGCGTTTCGAAGAAAAACCAAATTTGCCAAATGACGATTGCATAACGTTTCGCTCATTTGTATAGATGTGTGCGAGCGCAGCTTCATTTGAGGAAATTCCATTTGACCTCTAGCCTGGAGGTACCATATGTGCAGGCTGTATTTCCATCGAAATGCTCTGCGGTTTGTATTCGAAGCGGATACATTTTTTTTGTTATTGTTGTTGCTTTGTTGTGTGTTGGCCGCTGTCGCTGTTAAATCTAGTATTGTTGATACTTCAGAGGCGAATAGAAAGTTTTTGAAACTTGTGCCCCAACCAGCCCCAACCAAACGATAATCGTATTTATTCAATTGAACAACTATGTCATTCCAATGACTAAAACTTATCATTGTTGTTTGAGTTTGAATTGTACCAACATTTGCATTCTTGACTCCAACTTTTTGGTTGAGCTTTATTTCCGATGCCGTATGCAATTTCAATTGATATTCAATACAAAGAGATTGTGATTTCAAGTATTTGTCGAAATGTTTCTCGAAATTGAAGTACAGTTTTCATTCAACCGAACAAATCTCTCCACGAAAATGCGCCAACAGTGCGAATTCTCAAAAACACGAAGGAGAGAAAGAGAAAGAGAGAGAGAGAGAGAGAGAGAGAGAGAGAGAGAGAGAGAGAGGAAAGAATACAGAAGACAAGTAAACGAAGAGAATTTATTTGTGTTGCTTTCTATCAAATGGCATATAATTTGATATTGAATTCAATACGATTTATGAAATGGCAATCATTAAGCTTTATTGTAATATTGTATTTGATACGTGGTTACAATTGAAAGCACTTTAATTTACTTACATTTTACCCGTTCCTTGCGAACTATAAATGGATTTCATGTAATCGATTCATTTTGAAATTCGGTTTTGGTATTGTTTGTCAAACGCTCCATTTTCATTTGTTACACTCGATGCATGTGAGCTCGAATATCATTGCCATTGTTTGTGCACGAGTTTCAGCAGCGAAAAACCACATGGGAGTTTTTGACAAATAAATTTAATAAAAAGAATTGATAAATTGACATGTTTCGAAGCATATTTATAAACAATTTGACATGCCATGAGCACACATCGGAAACTTTTCTCCAATCGAATTGTGGCATGCGAACTGGCTGCACGATAACTGCTCAAAACTTAAAGCAACAAACGAGAAAGAACATTTCATTTTTTGTAGACGATTTCAAGTATGAATTGCATCAAATGGCTCTTAAAAACTCACATTAAGCTGATTAAAATTGAGTTTCAATCATTTTATTTGTGTTGATGTTGTTCACAATTTCGAAAATGAACTTCGATCAATATCACATGAAGAAAATGACATACCTTCTTGAAAACAGCGAATATAAAGTCCAAAAGTTTTTAACTAAATACAACTTTTAATTAAATGACTCTTCATCATCGCATGTAATAGTTGAACACATTAAACCATGTTTCAAATGCATTATTATGCAAAAATGTAGTAAAATTCATCGATTTCCGATGACATTGTCTAAAGTTAATGTGATGTCACAAGTATCTGAACAATTTCTTTGTAAACATTGGTATGGTGACAGTCCAATGATTTGTAACACGATAAACGAGAATGATAAATGACTTTGATATAGGCGTAGGTCGAATCAATCAACACTTATAATGATTCGTTTCCTCAAAATCCATGTTTTTATTCGATCAGGACGACGACCCAACACCAACAAATTGTCTCATTACATTCGATTATATCATCAACGCAAAAATAAATCACGTATTCCATCTGTTCATGAACAAAAGAAATTGCGGTCTTTCAGATACAAATGGAAAAATAACAAACTAATCTTGTTTCTATCGTCAAGTGTAATTCGATTCGAAAGTTCACCCACTAGAATTGTTTGTCACAAAAAAGAAAAATCATTCTTCATAACGGCAGACAATGTGATGTGATTACATACACCAATTTTTCCCCCTTCACATTTTTATATCGAATATCACTGATAGTGTGTGTCTTCGCAATTTTCGGCCGACTTATTTATTCACATATATGTGTTAATAAATCGATCACAAAAACAAAGAGCACACCAAATTGGCTTCCAATTTCAAAAGGCCAAATTGGGTCACTAACATGTAGAAGTAGTGTGAGATTTTAACATTCGATTCACATATAAATCTCGTATATTTCTATTTGAGGATTATTTTTACAGACTCACTGTCGAAATGAAATGCGAAACGCATTCTCCGATAACAAGCCTATGAATACCAACAAGAATAAGCAAGAAAATGGAAAGGAAATGGCATGAAACCCACCTATTTAACATTTTCATTTTTTTCAAATACGTTACAATTTCCGACTGAACAATTATCAATGGATAAATTGGCACACATTCACCTTCATTCGGTATCTCCATTGCCATATCAATGAAGAATTTCAAATACAACAATTTGAATTCTCTGTTCAACAATGTTAAGTCAAAATCAAGCTCACGTTTCACATTGCGAAGAAATTCGATTTTCAACAAAGTGTTTGATGAGTGTTCATGCCCCAACACTCAATGGATTGAAAATTGCATTGCAAATTGTTGGTATTGTATTTCTATTTATGATATACATTCCATTCATGGTATTATGGCTATTGTTTGTGAACATTCTTTCATCGGAAATTTCCTATTTTCATAGTTGCCTGTCAAACGATGCACTTTTTGAACTATATACAATCATCATCATAAATAATAAAGTCGGCTTTTTCACTCCTCAACTATTATTCCGTTTGATCTAAATGCAAAAGCGAATTCTACAGTGTAACATATTTTCACAATTTCTCTTACATTATCTATCCCATTTGCTGGCTTATCATCAAACGGATTCACTTTTTTTTTGTTGAAAATTCTTAGCATGAAAACACACACACACCCAAACATGCATACATCTACTCATATTATAAATATATCTTTTTATTAGAATTAAATATGAATGAGGAAGCGAGCATAAAATTACGATTTCTGTTTGTAGTGTTCGTTGTGTCTATTTGCTTTGAATAGGATATGTTTTTCCTGTTGTCCTCATTTTCGAAGTGAGAGCGCACACAAAATGAAATGTGCCGCATAAAAGTCTCTTCACTAAAAACGAAAAGAAAACGAAAAAAGAAAAAATCGTTTGCATGCACGAAGACAGTCCGGCAGCGATAGAGTCTGCAAAACTAGCGAAAAATTGTCAGGAAAGAGAGAGGAAAAAAAAGAAAATAAAAGCAGATGAAGAAAAAGCTACTACATGCATGAAACACTTTGCAGTGTCGGCATTTGAAAAGAGGCTTTTACATTTGGAAATCATGCTATTCTGCAGCAGCAATGAGCGAAAAAAAAAATCACCAACATATAGAAAACGTAAAAGCTATCTCGTTTTCAGCATCATCAAAGACATTGCCATTCCACCACGCGCAATTTCTTTTCACAAAAGTAGCGTGCATACAGAGTACACACATAGTTTGATAAATTATGTTATGATCCTGATTCAGCGCTGTGTGAAAGCAGCAGAAAATATTGGTATAAATGACATTTGGCGACGAACAAACACACCATACCAATAGAAAGTAAACATCACTCTCTTTTTTTCTCTCGTGCCCGGGCACTCACGCAACAATTCAACCATTCATTATAGTGTGAACGTGATGACATTAAATTTTATGCATGTCATACCACTTGATGAGACACATGAGAGACACTTGATGAACAAACTAAAAGAATGAACCATAATACGTATCACATTTTTATTCTAATTTCATTCGCGCACGCACATATACACTTAGAGAATCTAGTTACGGAACGGAAAAAAAATATGCAGAAAAATGAATTTTTAAAATGCAACCAAATTTGAATAAAAAAACGCGAATTGCAACTACTTGAACTATTTAATGTTGACTTTTTATAGAATTTTAAACACAAATTCAGCGATTCAGTTGGTTAATTATAATAATAATTATTATTATTGACTTTCGTAAGTTCATATAAAAAAAACTATTTTTGAGATAAGTTTCTCCATCTTACATTGGATCTTTGTGTTTGCAAACTTGTTTGGTTTGGAGCGTTTCGATAAATTGCAAGTTAAAAGAACTTTTATTCAACTCTCGGAACTCGGTAGAAATGAAGGTGTTTTTTCTATTACAACAAACTTACTTTGCTTTACTATTTACTCGCACATTCTGTATATTTGTTCATTATGAAGAAATGTGTGAAATTTCCAAATTGTCGTTTGAACTATTTCCCCTTTTCTCTAAAATGCCGTAATTTGTTCACGAAAAAAATTGAATGTGTCAAATTTTCGCACGATTTTCCGTAAATGACAACTACTCAATTCATTTCTTATTCATGCACTCGCGAATGTCTTTCGATATAATCTCGAAACGACGGTATAAAGTATGTTCATTTTTCAACGTCATAATGGCGAAAAAAAAATCGATGAAAAATGCTCTGTGCACAATGTATAAAACAATAGGTAAAGCGCCAAAGGCATACGGCTGAACCAAGAAGAACCTGAAGGAAATAAATTTCGATTAAGTGAGCACAAAGTATGAGTTGTGCCTCAACGCGCAGGCAAATAATTTCGATAAAAAATGTGTTATTGTGCACATTAACAATAATATTCTTGGTCGTATAAAATGGTGTTTGTTTATCAAAAATGGAATGAACTTTGTCACGCTAGAAACCATTATGTATGACAATTTTTGTGTTTGATGTGAGAAAGAGAGAAAAAAGCCGACAACATTCTGCACATCATTTATCGTCAAATGAATCTTAATTATAAGCGCGCGAGTTGAAAGGTATTAATCGTAAAACGACGCGCCGCACCCGCACATCAAACGACAATGGAAACAGTTTGTATAAAAAAAAAATCAGCTGACGTTCAAGCAGCAACACAGTTAACAATAGGGGTGCATATGGCATAAAAGTCTAAAAGACGCAATCATCACAATGAATTATTTGTTTTGATTACAGTGACACCCCAGCCATAAAGCTGGCGTTTTTTTTTTTAAATAAAAGGAAATAGCAAAGCAAAATTCGAATCAAACAACAAAAATACCCTAGGAACCAGAGATTGTGCCAATATCAAAAGTATATTTGAAGTTCATGCCGATAACTGATGTGTGCTAGGAAAGCAACACATATACACAATTGGAACAAACATTGTATATCAAAATTGGAATGAATTTCAAGTGTTTGTGAAGCGAACTTTCTTCTTTCTCGCTTTTTATCTAATTTTTTATCAGCCGATTTTCGCGAGGGAATGTTGTCGAAGTCACGTATTCCGCAAATTGTGTAACTTGTTCGATTTTCACATCACATAGAGTTTCGTGTGATTTGAAACATGAGATGAGACGATGAAAAAAATGCAAATCTAAATACATTATGGGGCATGTATCTTTCCATACAGGCACACACACACACACATGTATATAAATATATATCGCTTATGAGCCCGTTTCAAGATATTTTTGCTATCGATCTTCTTTCATGTTTTCTATTCGTTTTTCAGCTCGCTTCACGGCAACATCTGCTTTCATGTACTCATCGTTTTGTACAAGGCAACAAAAAATAACGATTGTATACACATATCGTCGTTTTGAATGTTTTTAAACACTTTATCCCGCAGGAAAAGACATTGAGCGCTTTTTTCGTCTGTGTAAAATTACTGTTTGTTCTAACTTTTTTTTCGCCTCCTATACGGTTTTTTGTGCGTCATCTCTTATTCATAGACGCTGTTCATTTCTCACAGTATCTCGAATGAATGTGTATGTGTATGCGTGTATTTGCATTTGCCTCTTTTTTTTCGCAAATCAAAAGCTCTGCATGCCATGTCTTTCTGATGTGACAACTCCATCGAAAGCGACAGAAGATACGGAAAGAGCAAAAACAGCGAAACGAATAAAAATGGAATCGGTTGTTGTATATACATTTATGCATATTTGAAGTAATATACTTTTTCTTTTGCTATTCGCTATCATAAAAAGAACTTTATAAGTGTGATTTATGTAAAAGATGTGCCATTTTTCGATAAAACTGTTATCACCCATGTATTTTTATTTGCAAATCAACATTGGGTATGTATGACATCATTATGCTCCCACCGAAATGGAAAATGGCTAGAAATCCTGTAAATAAAATGTTTAATGACATTTCTATGTTTGCATTGTTCGTACACGTTATATTCCATTTTCAAACACGTTTCATCATAACAAAACCATTTGATGTTTGTTGAAGCATTTATTTATATATTTTATCCACCGTTAAACGGACACACACAATACTCTCAAGAGAGAAATTGCGATTACGCACCAAAGATATTTTCGCGAAAATTGTTGCACACCAGTGGGTGAATTTTCATCGTAAGAAGTATTGGAATTCTGACCTCTTTCACAGTTTCAACGCAATGAATGCACACACACACACACACACAACTTTGCAATTGTGGATTTTTGGATTAAAAACGCCTTTGAGCTCAACATGCCAGAAATGCCCATACACATTTGGGTCATGCGAAACATGCAGTGCAAAAAATGTATGAAATTCAATTAGAGGAAATACTAATTACATGCTTTGGTGTCTGCACAAAGACCACACATATCATACTGTTTGCTCAACCAGCTTCATTTTCCACCGTACTGTATGTGTGTGTTGGCACAGATAGTAAACCCCCTTTGATAACACGGCACGCTTTGTAAGCATCACCAAAAAACCCATCCAATTATTTACAGTCAGCACCAAAAAGCACACACATATACTACATAGCAAACATCCAACAGATATATAGAGCACGATGTATGCTGATTGACAAGTTACCAAAAATATGATTTGAATTGTTGTTGTTGTCGAGGTGAAAAACGAGTGACGAAACCAAAATTCGATAGATTACCAAATTTCAATGTTTGATTCTTAATCTATGGCTCAATTGCGGCGAAAGGTCTTTTAGATTGAGATTTGGAAATTTCCTGTATAATTAGCGAGTCGACTTTTCATTACACTAAGGTGGTTGCGCCACTCGCACGAACTGCCGACCGCTGTGATAATAATTGTGACGTATGAATATATACTTATTCACTAATTCTGGGTAATATTTTCGCTCTGATGAACAAATTCGATTTTGTCACATTTCAAAGAAATGAACGTTATATTCTATTTTCTGATGATAAACTTATTATGTTCGCTATCAACAACATACATGGGCACATGGGGGGGGTGTTAGTCCGCATGTAATTAACCCACTTTCAAATGGTTTTACAATGTAACGTTTCAAAAGTGTATAAATAAAATGTATCTATATTGTTGCTGTGATACAAACTAATATACCATTTTTTGCCATTCAGAATATTTACGCCGATGTTTCTTCTGACAATAAAACTCAGAAAAAAATTATGGTTTGTTTAATGACAAAGAGGTTTCATGCAAAAACATTAAAACAGAAAAAAAATGTTTTCGTTGCCATGTAACATTGTGAAACATATAGCAGCTTGAAATGATAACCTCAAGCGACTTTTAATTGAATTGTACCGATTTTTTTTAACCAGAAGCTTTGTGTTGGTTACTTCAAATTCTTCGAACAAATTCTGAATTATTTAGCCTAAAAAAGGTCAACAACTTTATGCGTAGACAAAATGAAATTAAACGTAATGCAAGGGTGATTTCATTTGATAAAGTCCCATGTCATTTTCTCGACATCGGAACCGATGCCAATTTTCACTCAATTCACATAATCTACTCTTATTAAATGAAAATTGTTGTCTTAGTTTTATGGAATTGTACCATATTTTCCAATGAATGACATTTTTAGGTAATCCCATTTCAGACACATAGATTACCGATTCGATTCAGACAAAATATTCAAAGAAGAAATACCCATAACCATACTTATTTACCATTTGGGAGTGAGAACAGCGACGAAGTAATTTCACGGTCATTGGATCGCATTCAAACCGACAAAAAAAATTGAATGTTTAACTTCGCAAAGAAACACAGACAAATCATATTTGGATACGCACATGTTTAACATATCTTCCAAGTCTGGACGAGCAAATATAAACGGGTCAAAGCACAATATCAAAACCAATATGCGGAATATGCATTTCGAATATTTAATCACTCTGCAAAAACTGTTTTTATCTATACAAAATCGATATCTATTTATATGATATAAAATGAAATCTAAGCATGAATAAACCGTTATTGGCGTTGAAATTTCATTTGACTCACTGTTTTAACAAGTAATTTTGAGTTTTTGTGTTAATACCGCCCTTCCATTTTGAAAGGATTTCAAAGTTGTTTGGACATTCATATTACCGACCCACATTTAAGTGAGAGACAATGCAGGATGTTTGCGATGATCCGTCAAAACATTTATATTTGGTTACAATGGAGTGGAGATAAAGTCAAATAACTTCAACTCATTTTGTATGATGTTGATATGATTAAATTGAGATATGCTGGCAATATGATGTTAATAATGTTGGTTGTGATGATGTATTTTGACGAAAATAGATTTGATAATGATGTTTTCATGTTGCATTAGATAAAGCTCCTTTTTGTTTGTTATACAATTTAAGCTTATCACAATGAGTACGCTGTGTGTGTATGTACTACTCGTCGTTTCATTATGAGATATACAATTTTAAGCAAATGTTTACATACGCATAAATTTGATAAAATTGATATCCATTCGGTAGCAAAGCAATTCTTCTGGCTAATACTCAATGAAGTGGTTTTAATGTATTTCTCCGACACAAAATGTTTTTGGTCATAAATCGAGTGTAACGTCCGAACAATCGATTTCAAATTACCGCTCACTCATTTTGGAAAGTCCTTTTTTCAATACCTAAAAATGTGAAATTACCGCGGATCGCCAACTTGAAAATCTAGGTTCTTGGCTTATCGAATTATGACTGCAATTTAATCTATATGGAAAATCAAATGCTATAAATAATTCTCATGCTGGATATAAAATCATGTTAAACAAGACGATTTTAGAAGTGGTCTAGAGATACAGGGTAATTTCATGAAATCAATTGTAATTATAGATCATAATCGAATCGTTCTATTAGCAATCAGTGAAATTATTCAAAACGAATCATTGTTTGAAGACTTATTGTTCTGATTAAAACAATTTTGGTGTTAATATACAGTACATATTGTGTCGTTTCGGTAGTCATATTTGTTTTTAATATGAATATAAGTACACATCTATTATTTATGTTTGATTTAATCCTCTTCTAGTTGGAAAATCGTTTTTATGTCATTCAGACACTTTATACGATATTAAACTGAACACAACAAAATATTTGAAAATATGTGTATTGTATGTCAAAATAAATATATTATCGACCACGATAATAATGATTTGAATTGATTAATTATTCAAACTAACAATGAGCTGTTGCTCCTTATTTCCTTGTGCATTATTTTTCTTTCTCTGAACAATACATAGAAGATACATATCATGTTGTCGGAAAAAGTGGCACAAATACCCGTCCAACTCAACGTTGTACAATTTAGTTTTCTTGATGGAAACTGTACATACAAAATTCGTGCGAAAGTATTTCCTCCAACAATTTATCATCATTGCCGGTTGTACAGGCGTCAAAATAAAGGATTTATTTTTGCTATTGTGTACATGTGTATGAATAAGCGAGACCAAGAACATTTCAAAGAAGAATTATGTGATGCTGGACTCGTACTTGGAACGCTTTATCCACATTTCGAATACAATAATTGATTGAAAATCCGAACACATAATAAAATGGCCGTTTGTGGTAAATGCATATCTAATCGTTGTTCCATTCGCACAGCTTTCAACGAGAAGAAACGTTCATCAGACCCATTTATCACGTCAGCTACAACAAAAGCACATAGCATTCTTATTTCGTTTGTGTTGTCTATTTTCACGAAAAAAAAAGATGTTAATTTCTATTCCATGCAATGGGAATGGTGAAGCAAATACACGACAGTCATCATGAAGTGATTGTCTTTGTGCTTGGCCAAATCGAAAATTGATGTTGACATTTCTTTGTTTGGCTAATTTGTTTTCTTTCGTAATTCGTTCTTATGCGAATGCCTTCGGTCGAACTAAGTCGTTGAATTATTCATTCGGACGAATGAGACTTTTCGATGATTCGATTGGTGGCATCATTACAACAAAGAATTTCTTCGCCAACAACAAAAAAACGAAATGAAAAGATCCAGTAGTGCGTAGCATTTCCGTATCCTAACGTTATTCAGTTCTACATTTTGATATTATAAGATACCAACGTGTTTCCTTCCGCACCAAAAGCAACATAGCATAAATTGTACATTGTCGATGTAGAAGATTTTTGGTAGCGATTTTCTTATCTCAGATTTACCAAAATTCCATCATTTCAACATCAATCTCAACCGAATAGTTTACAAAATCATCAATACTCTGAGATCTTGTTGAAGAGTCTTCGTTGCACAAGCACCCACAATGAACCCGAAATGCCGAACTTCAAGTAGTTAACCATAAAATTCAAAAGATATGAATCATAAAATTGTGTATAGAATATGGAGCAGCAATAGAATATAGTCAATATTTTATGTGATTTTCAGTAACAATAAACACACACACACACAAGATACATCGTAAGACTTATTGGCACCCGTTCTATGTACATCGCATGCACTTACTGCTGGCTTCAATGGTGTCAACATGGAAATTCGACGATAAAAACCTCTCTGTCTCTCGTCGTTCTATCTTCTATCGTCTCTCTTCTTGAGCGTCGTCGCCAAAATATGGATCACCTTTCAAGATGTGCCGACTTAAAGCTAGTCAATGGCATTGGTTATTCAGCGATATAAAATTGTAAATATAAAGTGTCGCGGTTAAAGTGGCAAAAATAGAAGGCAATTCGTCATATTGAATGTGTACATGTCGATGTTGTGTCTAAACGGATAACTGCACACTAATTTGTATCGTTGAACATAGTTGCATAACGAAGCTTTAGAAAGCATGAAATGTGCTTAAAAACCATCTGATTTATGTACAACGGAAACCTGCTTGCAAAGGAAATGTTGAAAAATGAGAAACACATTTAGTTTTCCTTTCGGTGGAACTTTGTGAAAAAAAGAATCAAGACATTGTCTCATAAACTTCTTTGTAACCAACAACATTTATGATTTTTCTTAGGAAAATCATTTGGTTTGACGGATACTTCCTTCAATATAATAAAACAAATCGATTTGGTCATATTTTATTCCATAAGTTTTTTTTACTTATTTTTCAAAATGCTTGAATTTCAATTTTTCTTTATAAAGTTTCGATTTTAGTTTATAAAATTTAATATCCGGAGCAAAACACATTATGATATGTAATCTGAAGATCGCATAGAATAAAAAAAAACTACTCCAAGAAAGTATATTCATTAGCCATGGAGCAAAGTGCATTTGATTCAAGTTCATTCACTTATTTTACGGTTATTAGAAAGAAAAAGCGATGGTGAACGTTTTTTGAGTGTCAAAATTCTCTATTTGCGCCGTTGCCACCCTTAACAACAACTGAAAACTCTTAAACTTTGACCATAATTAAAAGAGTAGAAAAAGTATACTAGCATGTTTACGGATGCGGAGAGTCAAGTATTGTTTGGGCTTTTCAAATTAAGCTGCTTAAAAGCGTTGCATAAACTAAATCAAAGAACTGCAATTGATGCCAACATTTTTGCTTTTTAATCGTTTTTAAAGTAAGCACCTTCTCTTCAAATCCGAAATCTTAGGCACAAAGAAACGAATCTGCTTCTATTTTCTGCAGATGCAATTTTCATTTCAATTTCGCATGGGTTGTATGTATATATTTTGCAAAAAGGAGTGAAAATCCACGGAAAATATTAAGTGTTGTTATTTATGATATGATCAAAGCCAACAAAAACAATGGATGCACAACATTTTGTTGCTGTTAATTTCTTTTTTCGCCTTTAAAGGTGAATACATATGTGCAGTGAGAGTAGATTTTTCGATGCACTTCAAAGTGTGTTTCCGTTCTTCTTATGTTTATGAGATGGATCCGTTATGCATCTATTGTTTCTCTTCCAACTCCTTAGGAAAGTTGCAGCAAATGGCTTACGTTCATCACAAACATTTCACTTTGTAAACTTTTGGTAGCAGCAATTACTTAACGCGACTTTGTGAATTGTTCAAAGCCTCTCTCATTAAATTTTCTTCTCAAAGATAGTTTTAATGATGCATTCTCGAAAGAAAAAACGGAACAATATGTAAAACGAGAGCCATCAAGTGCTCTCGCACAAACTCTATATGGCAATATGTGAAAACTTAAAACTTAGATTAGGAATTTTTTTGAATAGAAATTGGCTGAGCCGAGAGCCAAAGATCGTAACCATCATCGTTTCAAGCTCAATTCAGTTGAACACATGTCGAATTTTGATAAACTTTCGATGTAGTTTTTAAATTAGGTTGCCATGCTCTTCATAAGAAACGTGTATGTTTCATATGTTTGGTGCGAAACCATGGTGCTGCCAACAGCATAAGATCTTGTGTGAAAAAAGTTTGCGATGCAAAAGACGATTTGACGTTTCAATGAACTTTTACCGTAACGATGTGGCATTTGTAAGAAATAACGAACATCAACAAGGCGCAACCATGTATTATGTGGTGAAAATTCAAGATGCGTATAATTTTTCGTTTGCCTTTCAACCGGAAAACAATGAACAAAATGAGAGCAACATTTTCAAAGACGAATTTAGAAAGACATGGAGCGGGGCGGAAATCAAACATTGAAATGCATAGAAAAATTGTTTTTCATCTCGTCATTTTCCGACAAAGTTTGCCTATAATTCACTTCTTTATTACGTTCATTTATCTGTGCGCTTCGTTCACTTTATCGCCTATAAATCCTTACCACCTTACTCGCGCAGTACTTGGAGCGGGCGGGGGCAGTATTTTCGATGCGTTCAGACGAACTAATTATTATTATTGCAGCATTATATGAAACGTAATGGCGCATAATCGCCGAATTTTTCGACGAACCAAATGAAGAGAGAGAGAGAGAGAGAGAGAGAGAAGAATGAAGCGACGAATATTTGGATTTGCCATTATTTGTTATGAAGACGTGCCTTGTGTATGCATGAGATTAAATGGTAAAGTTTGCTTCAATGGCATCTCTCACTTGATATGTGAATTATTGAGCATTTTTCGCCGTTCATATGAAATATGTTGAGCGCTACTGAAATGGAACACTATTTTAAGAGTTAAGCTTCTAACCATCCGACCAATGATTCTTATTTTACAAAAGCATCGGCAAGTCAATTTTTAAAATTCATTTTGTGCATGGCTACTTTTAACGATTACAATAAATACGATCACTCCACTGAAATGTGACAACTTTTGCTGCGCTCGAATACTTTTCGAGTTGTGTGCCGTTAAACGTGTGTGCATACAAGCGCTGGCGTCGAAACGGTGCTCTGCTATCCATATCCATTGCTTACTGGAACAAAAGACACTTTACATGTTAAACCAAAAGAAATTTAATACAATTCTTGACTTTTTGTTCGACTACGAATTGAATTTATTCAGAGTGCGGCATTGTGATGTGTTGTCCTATGGGAATATTGTAGTGAACGCACATCGTTCAAGCACTAGTGCACGTACATAAATTCAACACTCAATGACATTACGGTATTTTTTTTTTAATTTATGACTTTAACATGCATGAAAAATGATCGACCCTTTCAGGTGCATAGATTTATAATCAATGTTACCATTTTACTGAATGCACGTTTGCATTCATAGCATTTTGCTTACCAAAAAATCATTTTTTTAATCAATTTTTTTTCGGTTCTTTCAGGTTTCATCAAATATTTCGTTTAGAACTTCAGGTAAGGTTCCATCAATTATTTAACGAACATATAAAATGATATTAAATACATATTTGGTTTTAAACTAAATACACGCAACGCCAAATTAATGTATTGTGTTATTTGTTCATTAATTAATAGCTTGAAATAATGGATTTGTATTTATTGTATCGAATTCAGTAATTATGGACGCCAGAAATTTCATTAAAACGCCGAAAAAATGAAAATGGACGGATATTAATTTACAATTGCATGTGCGGGATGCATTCAGAACAGTCTCGAATTTCAATACAAAATTAAAACAATGAGATTGTTCGATTACATTAAAACATACAATCGATCGTGATTAATTTAAATTTATTGGCTTTCACTCGAACTTCGAAGTTATCACTAATCTTGTTTGTTTCTCCTTTCCAAGCCAAATTGATCGTTGTATTACACGCCAAGAAGTCGAAGCTCTTTCCGTTCCCATTCAAATACGAAAATTTTGGCTGCACCGAAACCAAGTGAGATAAAAAGTTGAACACATTGTGAAGAAAAAAAAGTCGATTCGATACGAACATGAACCCCATGTTGATATTCGATTGTTGCAGCATCCATTTTTTGCCACCTACATCTTTCTGTGGATTTCTCTTTTGTTTTCTTCTTTATCGCAACATTCCATTTGTTCTAAGAGTGTTTGAGGGGGGATGCGGTGTACGATGAAAGTTGGCAAGGAAATGATTCTAATCGAATGGAATTAGTTGAACAGTTTCCAGTAACAGAAAATTCGGAATGCATCCATGTGTATTTTAAACTGTGTAAAACTATTTCAGTGAATTGTTTTCATGTGTGTAGTTTTTTTTTAAAAAAAGTACATTCTATCGATATCCCGAGTTACCATTTTAAAACATTAACAATCGATTTACTCAATTTATGTGCAATTTAATGCAGTGCTAACAAATCGATCTGGTTTTCTATTGTTCTTCTATTTTCTCGTGTTGGTTTTCGTCGGTGAAAAAGTTCGTCGATTGCCACTAAATTATGTCATGTTTGCCAGAGTGCAAATCTTGTCTTACCCAAGGCATCAACCGTTGGAAATGATATTAAAGGATGAAATTGTCCATACATTTTACCGCAGTTGGCAATGTACACTGTCGTCTTTGAGAACTCTTCACACAACACAAAATCATTTCCTGAGTTCTTTGTAATATCCAAAAAAATTTGTAAGACGGAATTCGACAAATCCGCACAACAAAAAATTCTTGCAAAACTCATCTAAGCACTAGTTGAGAACACAATAATATTTGTATGCATTAGACATTTTTCTCTTCTCTACTGAACACACAACTTACATCCAAATATGCAAACACCACATTTACTATTTGTGGAAAAAAAGAAACGAAAAAGACGTTTGATGTTCGTTGTTTTCTCTCTGTTTTTGGCATCGGCTAATGTTGAATGCTTTTCGTTGCAGTTCTGATCATGAATATTCCGGTTTATGTTTCGATAGAAATCTATGCTTTAAATACAAAAACAAACTCAATTTCGTTGTATTTTTGTTGCTTTCGTACAGTTTAATCGTGATTTTCCAATCGTGCACATTTTGTGAAGCCAAAGTGTGACTTGTGTGCAACAAAATTATGTACTTATTCACAGATTTTCGATATAAAATATTGTAAATTGAAAAAGTTTTGCTCGTTTTGGGTGCGCTGCGTTTGTTTTGTCGGAAAATATAATAACAACACCAATGGCATTTTATTAATTCACAATTTTGTGGCGTCGTATTTTCGACAGTTTATTATCGAAATAAATTTTCTCTCGAATACCTATCGTATTTCCTTTGATAGTTTGAGTACTTTGTTTACATTGACAGTATTTGTTGGTTGTTTTTAAATATCCATTATGCTGATATTGCTCTTGGCGTACACATTTTCCAAAGGACAATCAATTTGAATCAAAGTTTCATTTTTCTCAAAGGACATTCAATTTAACATTCAAAAAGCGTGATTCAGAATAAAAATGGCGCCTGGTTTGTGTGATTATTGTTAAATTGAAGCGACACTCGGCATTGATACATCAATGTAACACAAAGCTAACAAAGTGTTTGAATATGAAAATGTGTTTCATTCGCAAAAAAGAGTGCAAAAATACATTTGATAGTATACTATCAAATTGATACACGATTGCAAATCAAAAACATTCTGTTTCCCTATTTCTTTTCATCGGAAAATAATAATGAAATTGGACATTCACATGAATATTTTATCAACGAATATTTAAGCAGCGATGATAGCATTGTTGAACAGTGCTTCCATTTCTGTCATAGCAATTGAGTGATGATGGATTACAAAACAGGACCCCAATGAATATTTCACTTCAGATTGCTCTCTCTCTCTCTCTCACTTTATTCAGATGCCAGCGTTGATAATATACATTTTAACAAACATGCTGCTGCAAAAAATGAAGCAATATACCTGAATGCACTCGAGCGACAAAAATAGATACCGGATGTGATTCTATAGATTTTCGAATCAAATCGATGGATGTGAACATTTCACAGATGAATACAATTCAGAGGTGCCAATACGATACAAATATATTCTGAAATACCATTGAAATGTCAGCAACACTACTTTGTAATTGGTCATCATCACAAATATCGTATTTGTTATACTCACAAAGACTGAAATATAATTCTTTCTTTCTTTCTCAAAAAACCCCTTAGTTTGCAAAGAAGCATTTATTTTTCTCTGAAAGCTTGTCATGTTTGTAGTGCATGTCCAAAGGCATGCAGTGAAGTGTGCACGTAAACGTTTTCAATCGAAGATTCAATAGCTTAAAAAAACAGTATCTCTTTATGAGCGATTGAAATCGAGATTACATTAAATGGCGTCATTGTTTCGAATTTCAGGTTTGCATTTATTGTTTGTATTTTTATAGTAGATCAATCTGATATCATCAATGCAATCTCTAACGACATTCGAGTGAAGTGCTGTTTTCTCATTATTTAGTATGAAAATATATGCATGCAGAATCACTGCATGTGTTTGACACTCAAGGCATTATTTCGATTGCATTTCATCATTGTGATTGGAATAAATTTTACTTGCCTAAGGACATTCATTGTTGATTAATTCCGAAGGGTGGAAATGTTGGCAAACCTTGCGCACAGCTTAGTTTGGAAATAATTTGTTGAATTGCATTGAATTGTTCATATGAAATGGGGCGCTCGCGTTCACAAACGTGTGAACACAAAAACTATGACATTTCCGCCCTGTGATGAATTCAATGCATGGCTGACTTCACAATGTATATTGCCTTTTGGGTATTAATATTTCAAATTCATCAACAACACATCCACTGGTGGTAAATTCATTCAATTGAGACTCAGAATATGTCGAAAATATGCATTGATATATGCTGTTTAGAGGAATTCAATTTAAGAACAAAATATTCCAAAAATGTTCTCAATTTATTCAAGTCAATATATTTCTTAGAATTTGAAATAAAGATATTTGTTATACGTTCAAAATCTTCATGTTCCGAAAAACAATTCCATTGTTTAGTTTTTAGTTTGGTGTTCCCTTTCAACTCAAAAGTGTCCTTTGTGACAAACGAGAGAGATGCTAATCTTTAGAAAATAGTTGAAAAGTCAACTTCCTCTTGAGCAAATTACGTTTCAAGTGTGCATTCTTTCATCAATGTTGCGTTTGGATGCAATTTCAAAGAGTGATTCCTTTATGTCAAGTAAAAATTAAATTAAAAATTCATTGAATACCTTGAAGAGAATAGAACTAACATTTCGAATGTGTGTTCGATGCCATAAAGCATACGTGATGAAAACATTTCCCTATTTTCATATACTTAGTAGTTCATTGTGGCCATTGTACAAGTGAAAACAATCTCTCCGACTCATCTCGACTATCCAAAAGTATAACATTGATGCAAAAACCAAAGAATGATTTCAGAAGTATGTGCAACAAAAGCGAATAGAATGGACCGTCAATGAACTCGTCTTGGTAAATAACTCAATGAACATTTTTAGTTGTCTCTAGTCAATTAAATTAGTTTCACTTGCTAAAAATATCAAAATCCACCAGACAAAACACGTATATGATTTCAATTCGTGTCGGTTGTGCAGCAGATTTATCAAATTAGTTATTCAATGTGAATTTTCATCCAAAACACATTGACGATAAAGTGACAAGAGTACAACGTGGTCTTAATTAAGCAGCACCATTCGTCTGTTGCTCTTTTTTCTCTGTTCATGGCAAAAACTTTTACCATTGCATGACATTCCGATCATTTTACTCGCTTTTCTCCACCTCAACTTCTCGATTCTATGTTTTCATTTGTGGGGCTGCTTCATAATACAGCAATAGCGAATATGGTGCATTTCCACCTCAACGAGATAAAATGAGCATTAATGTCTGTGTGCATGTTGTTCATCGTGCTAAAGAAAATTACAAACGAAAGAAAAACAATAATGGAAGTTTAGCCAAACTGTAATAATTAAACAAGTTACAATAACAAGAAATAGAAAATAGCTGCAGAGAAGAAGTTGACTGCACCAAATTTGTGTGCGAAACTTATTTTGTATAGTACGTGCGACGCCACACAGCATTTTATCAAGCTACACTAAAACTAAGAACAAAAACAAAAATTCCAACTCCAAACGCAAAGCACACAAGCTGAAATTAAATACCTGTTGATATTGTCATCTCGCAGGCAACAAAATGAGCATAATGAGAACATGAACCGTTTGGATATAATGAGAAAATAAAGAGACTGGCATTTTGAAAAAATGATACATTTTAACCATGTGAAATATTCGAGAAAAAGTGAGATGGAGAAGGGAAAAAAACACAATACAAATTGACAAAATTATTTGAATTCAACTGCAGAAGGGTCTTCATTTCGTGAAATATGTTTCGTTTTTTCTGTGTCGCTTTTGACATTTGAAAAATTATTTATAGCAAAGCTCCAATCAACTCATATCGTTCGACAAAATGAAGACAAGAAATGTAAAAGAAAACTTATCGTTCCAATTAAACGTGCCAACTATAGTTCCAGACTATTTTTATACAATTATTTTTAATCTTTTACCACTTTTGTTCCGTTTTGTTTGCACTATTTATCAAATTAGCTGGCAGACAGAGTTTGTGACATTGTTGATTTTGTTGCATTTTTGCTATTGAGATACATACATCCATATTTGGTATAAATGCATTTAATGATTTCATTGTTCGAACCATTTTGCCGTCCACATTTTTACTGCACATCTCATCTGAGCCATTTCGCCATCGTCATTACAAATGAAATGGTTGAGTTCACTGAAAGCAATGATAAAATCAAATTAAAAAGTTTTAATTATCCCTTTACCCCATCTCTGTCCCTCTACCCCTCCTCTCTCTCTCTCTTTCTCTCTCTCACGCACACTGTCCCTTTCTCTCTGTCGCTCGTCAAAATGGAGACGAACGCGATTCGTCGTCAGCGTAAATGTATTGAAATGTTTTTGGATGCATGTTTTGTCTGCTGTGTACCGTTTGATGACTTCATTCGCAGCAAAATGCTTGCGAAGCAACAATAAAGTGTAATTATTACATCCAATTCCACTTCAAAGCGTACACAGATATTCTTGACGATTTCAAATGCACCTGATTAAGGTAATGCACGTGAAGAAAAATAGAGAGAGAGAGAGAGCATTCGTGCTGTTCATTTATAGAGCTGGCTGCATTCAGAGTGCGAACAGTGTTGCAAAAATAGCAAGTAAATCCATTCGATAATAAGTAAGTTTCAGCTTTATTTCACCATAAAAACGAAAAACTTTTGAAAGTTTGGCGTTCACAAGAAAAGTGGGCAACTTTATTGCATTCCGCAAAGAAAACTCTGAGAAAGATTCAAGAATATTCACTTACTACAGTCAAATGCATCGCTAGGACAAAGCAAATTGCAGAATGTAAACAATTGATTTGAAAAGCACAACAAATGTAAACATTTTCTCAACTAACACACACATACACACAAAGCCAAATTTTAGATACACAACATTGCACGTCATTTGCATAAACGTTTACTCTCAAATGTTTTCAATAGAAATTGTTTGTAATTTGGTATTTTTATTTTTACTAATATCTTGTCGCCTGAAGTTCCTTGTTACTTTGTCATTACTGGTATCGCGCATTTAAAGATGTTTACCGAGATTGAACTTTCCGAAAAATACATATTTGATAAGGTTTAATATGCCACCCATTTCGTTCGAACGGAACTTCAGTGCCACTTTTCATGCCATACACAATATAATGGAAATTCTTTCGTCTCTGGCTCCGGATGCAATATTATTACTTCAAACGATAGGTAACAACCTACACACAACACACAGATGTTTACCATCCTTAAACATGAAATTATTTCGAAAAACAAGATAGAATTCATTCAACTATATTTGGTCGTACACACTGGTTTGGTTGCCTGTTGACAAAAATGGCATAGTGCATGTATCTGATATGTACAATATCACTTGACATATTTAGCAAACAATGCCGATGTTGTTGGCGTTGTTGCCGGAATTTCAATAGTGAAAAATCACGTAATTCGCTTTTAATGTACTCGGCAAACCTAAACACTGTTTATTTTCACTATGCTTCGCATAATTGTCTCTGCTTGCATTTTCCCACATTTTGCATCGAAGATATCACCAAAGTGAAATTCCATCATTAGATTCCGATCACATAATAGGTTGACTAGGGCAACAACAGCGCCAAGTCGTTACAAATGTCATAAATTAAAAGGAAACTGCCGGTGACCTCGCTGCAATGGTGAAATTCTGAGGGAATATGCAAACAGTTTTGCTGCGAAGTGGAATCTTGTCGTTTTCTTTTAAATGCTAAACACAATCTAATTGCAATAATATTGATATGGAGACATCAGGATTTTGGGGGGTTTACTTTAGCCCCTTTTCAGGATTTGTAGAATATTGAGCATACTTTTTCTTCCTTCACAATAGTATAGGTCTCATGAACATCTAAAAAGCGTATTAGAGAAAACTCACAAAACGACAACTGCTATACATTTCTCAAATTGCATTTTCAGTTGCTCCTTTTTCGAAATTGCAGAAATGTTCACTATATTCCTTAACAAATTTGTGCAAATTTCATGACCCCATTGCAATAAACGGAATCTAAAAAGAGTCTGAGAAGCATAAGAGTTGAAGAAGGAGAGGAAGAGAAGAACGAGTTAAAAAGAAAGAGAGAGAGAGCATGAGAAATTCATTTTGCCTCAGTGCAAAAACCGCAAACACATGCACATACACAACAATTTTTCATTTAAGCATAAGAAGCACCATATTCCAAAACTAATGCAACTGAACACTGTTACAGACCGTACAAGACCTATTCTGCATCACAAATGCAAACACACGCAGGGTATGAGTAGATATATTAAATGAGTTTACTTTCATTTGGAGAAACTTGCATACACAAAGTTGACATTCAACACTGCATTTTCAACAATTTTTCAATTAGAAAAACTATTTTTGTGCAAATATTTTTCCATCAAACATGTTCAAGTAAAACTTTCATGCGACACAACATGTTTGAAAGTTTTTAGAATTTCTCATTATTATTTGAACGCTTTGAACGGTTTTTAACAACAACAAAAAAATCGAAGAAATGTTTGCATCATAAACTGCACAACAAGTGTTAACAATTTCATTTTAAACGTTACGTTCAGGCACCACATAATTATAACGGTTATATTTATATGAACAAATTAACGTCAAGATGCCCCAGAGATGTCGGCACAAATATAACATTAAAATTGCTTCGTTTATTTATCTAGCTCAATTTATCAAGCATACAGAGGAATGCTTGTGAATAAAAAAATCAAAGAAATATGTTTTATATTGAAAAAGATGAGCTAGAAAACTGTTGGAAAATCTAATTTCATTGACAATATATAGAATGTGTGAGACAATGTGGAAAAAGAACAAATATCACATTGGAGCGTTGCATCGAATGCATTGAGATGCTATCAATCCAATTATTGAGTGCATAAAACTCATCTCACACAGCATTGTTCTTTCCACACATGGGAATGGATGGAGAAAAAAAAGTAGCCCAATGAAAAGTCATTGTGCAATCAGATGAATCCACTACACAAAGCATGATTGAAGTTTAATTAACACAAGCGCCAACTGGTTCTATTCATTAATCTCGCCCCGAAGCTGTATTGGTGTTCCTTTTTTTGCCATTCGGCTATATGTTGACTGCTCCATTGAGTGTGTTGCGCGTTTCCGAGCGAGAAAATCAAATAGACTAGGGGCAAAATGTAGGGATGCAACAAAAGTTTTCTGATTTAGAAGCGATTTCCGATAAAATTGAAAAATTGATAGCACTTTCATTACCCATTTTTAATTGTAACTACGAATCTACGAATTGGTTTTGGAGTTGTTTTTACGAGTTGTCATCAGGATTTGCTATTTACGAGTCATTTTTTCTTTATTCGATTTTTACATGACAAAGTACGGTTTAACGATAAATCCCGCATAAAGCTCTCTTTAGATACCGAATCTTTTCGAACATCGTTGATGATTGGTCGGAAGTTCTGTTTCATTTGTGTGATTGGAATCTGAAGCTCGTTAAATTTCTTCAGCGACACATTCACTATACTTTTGTCGTGTGTGCTGGCAACGATTGCCGTTAGCCTTCTATTAAAACGTGATGTAATATGAAATTTATTGGCCATTTTATGTGATTTAAGTGCTTCTGGCCGGATCTTCGATTTAATCAATGTTTCTATTGAAATCGATATATTGAGAAATAAAAGTCTCAAGCATTTTGGCCTATGTCATCACCTTCACATTTTATTGCATTCTTTTCCCGCATTATCAAAGGCAAAAATAAGCAGCCAATTTTTTTTGTTTCGTTTGTTACCCTTCAACAAAAAAATGTTGGCCAACCAGTGAGCTTATTTTGATACCATAAACTGAACCTCAACAAAGAAACAAAAATGATAAAGAATCCTCATAATTTTCAGCTGTCCATTGTATTTCATTGTGTTTTTATGTGCTTTTATTCAACTTTAATATAAATACCATTCATGAGTCATCGGACCCAAGGTTACGTGAAACGCGAAAATCGTATATAATAGTGATTGTGTGTCTAGTATATAGAATATAAATCAGAAGATGTGGAAAAAAGATTGTGAAAATTGCACATTTCAGCAAACTCATTGTGGTCAAAGTTGAGTGGGTCAGGCGAGATATTAGTTTTTTTAGATTCATTTTCTCTCTATCTCTCTCTCAATCGTAGACTCTCTCAATCTTTTGCTCTCTCTCTCTCACTCTCTCTCTCTCTCTCTCTCTATCTCTATCTCTATCTCGTTCTGTCTCGGAAATGGTTCCAATGAATTAAAAGAAAATTGAATGGTTAAAAAAAAGTGGCAACGAAAGGTGAATTACTGACATAATCACACAAGTAAATAATTCCAAATGCGACGCACTGAATAAAAGCTTAAGCTCATTTGACCGTCTGAATGGTTGCGGTGAATCAAGAGTAATGCCAAAATTGTTTAGTCACAACACAAAAATAATGTAGAACATTCGGCTTCATTTTACGTTTGCTATGTATGAAATGCCAAAATAAACAGACACATTTCATTGCAATTGAATTCAATACACATAAAATTTGACGGTTGAAGAGTTAGAAGAGTCGAGGGGTTAATTCAATGTCTGAAATAATGCCCGCAGTCTGAATAGTCTAGTCGCGTTTCAAAAGAGAAGAATTATTTCCGTAGAGTATATGGAATCTCAGCAATCATAAATGTGTGTATAGACGAAAAAAATACCTGAAAAGCACCACCATCTAATATACAAAATAAATGACCGAGTGTCTCCAAGTGTTGTCCGTTAATGCTTTTCGAGTGTGCTGAAATTAACTATTTCGTTGGCTATAATTTTCCGTTTTCTCACGAAGAAACATTTAAATTCACCTATCGAATTATACTGGAGAGAGGAAACACACGTACGCCCCAACATGAATGCATAACAAGCAACCCACATGTGAAAGCGACGTAGACTGTTGGAGTCAGTTTGTAAAAGTTTGTTCCAAATCAAAAGTGGTATCGGCTGCAAAGTTCCAAGGATATTGATTATTTTAATATATCCACTCACGTTGTTTTCCGAACGAAAGTGTCTGCGTTTCGATGATAAAATAAATTACGTTGTTTCAATTGGAACGAGCTGCCAATGAATGATGTTTTTATTGACGAGCGCATAATTACGTCAATTCTCGGTCAAAGCATTAAATTTATTGCTGTTGTTGTTTCATTTTTTTTTTTTTTGATGATTGAGAGCCCATTATCGGGACAAAACGAATGGTCTTCTCACATGACTAAACTCATTCACGGCGATGAAAAAAAAATAACAACCACCGTAAAGGTATATCTCAATTGCTCGAAGTCAATAATAGGCTTTAGAAAATAAATTTTGATTTATCTAGAACGCGAGCCAATTACTCATATTGCCAATAATTTGCCCTATGTTATGCCATTATAGATTCAAATGCGTGCACACACGATAGCAGAGTTATGTAGAGAGCGAAAAAAATGCAAATATCCAAACTTGTTTACATTTTAGCTACGAATCCAAACAAGTCCAAACAAGTCGTTATTGGGCATTTTCTGTAGGCGAACAAATGCGAAAAAAAATCGAACCTCTTGAAGTTATTATGCAATAAATCATGTTTGGGTTTCCTGCCAACAAATGCGATTGGGTTGTAGTTTCTCTTCAATCTACCCCCGCATTCGAATTGACTCAATTTATTGGTTTTCACATCATGGTTCATCGTTATTGCGTTCCTTGGGCGTGAGAATTTCAGTATCGATCAAAAGGTATGAAACAGAGAAAACAACAAAAACCAAAATGATGGGGGATGCGTCCGACTACACATAATTTGTGGCGAAAAACGATGAAAACAAAGGAATAATTTATATTGCGGTTTCATGTGTTTCGCTTGCACTTCATACACGAACGAGAGAAGAGAGAGAAAAAATTATGATTGGTCTTTGCACAGAAGTTCTGAATGTGCGGCATTTGATCTATCCGCAATGCTTGTGTGTGTCTGTATGTGCAAACATTTAGTGTTTTGTTTGTGAAAGTCATGCGGTTACAAAATCAAATGCACAAATGAACAATTTTAAGCTGCATTTATAAAATGTTTACTACGATATTGAATGCAACGGCAAACTGGTGGAGATGAAATTCATGCAAATCATAGGGGACAATAGTGACTTAAAGACCAATTTATGTTATAAATATTTACCAATGAATCCCATTGCATACAAAACTATATGTATAGAAGTCGAATGTTTGAAAAGTTGTATTTGGTGCAATGTGCATGTGGCAACGTCATTCACATGGAATTTTTCATCAGAATCCATTAAAATCAATGCTAATGACAAAACGGTTTGTTCTCAATTCACTCTCGCTCGGTGAACGATACGAACATTGAACCATAGCAAAAAGTTGAAGAATCACAACAATGCCATTTGCAATGGATAAATGATAAATCCACGATACATGCGAGTGCCGGAGTTTTGGTTGTGCATTTCATTTTGTAGCCTGTGCGAAATCTCCAATGTGAAATCTTGTGCATTCAAAGTGTCGAATAAATTTCAAAGTTGGAAACGTACATTGTTATATCCGTTGGTGATGCCAACAACTATAGTGATAACCAAAAACATACGGACTGAATTTGCAAACATACATCGAATCTGTATGTACTTGAAATGAATGTGTGTGCATTTGCCGACCGCTTTCTCTAGTCACCGGTGTGTTTTTGCTGCAAATTTTACATCAGAGTCAGATCATTCTGGCTGCATACATTTGAAATTTTCATTTATTTTACCGGAATTCAAGATGGAAAATACGCACAACTTCTCGCAACCGAGACTCTCTCTCTCTCGCACACACACAAACGAAACGGTGTACGTAATTATTTCACGATAATTCATCCATGGTGATTCTATGAGAATTTGTTATGGAATTTTGCATATTGGATTTTTGTTTATATTATTTCATGAATACTCTCTGAGTGTATAACGGATTGCCGAAGTAAACCTCATTTTGGTGGTCGTGTATGAGGTGCAAGTGCAGTGCCTAAATGGTATTTGTCGCATTTTCGTTTTGGATTTCGGATATATGGCAAACAGTGCAACCGGTGCATGAGTGTGATACACACACCAAGAGAGAGAAATACCCTTGACGATCATTCATTTTATTTAATTTACGATATACTTCTCGCAAAGAATGTTGTGTTTATGGAATTGGCATATGTAAAGCGCTGAGGGAGAAATCAAGGGCCATATTCACACATGTTTCTATTACGAAATCTATTCAATTTTCACACAAAACCAAAAGACCAATATTTTGATACATTTTCCACTTGATTTTCTCTCACATTCAATACCAAAAACTTAAACTCACTCAACAAGCTTGCCAAGCACATCGATATAGTATTCTTGCATAACACGACTACCCATTGTTGTTTTGTATTTTATTTAAACAAAATTTATGTTTAATATCGTTACAGTTTACTATATGAGTCAACACAGCACAATGCTATTGTTGTTAGTGCTGTGAATTTTGAAATTACACTCAATGCTCAAATGTTTTTCGAACAATATTTGACCATAAGCAAATATACAAAACCCATTCTTAATCACTCTCCAAACTTATGCTGTGAGTAAGTTATTCACAATTTATAAGCAGCAATGCGTTTGAAATTATCAATATTTTGTATTGAAATAATCGATAAGCGACTGGATTTTACTTTATAAAAAAGAGGTTGAAAATCAATATACTTCGATAGTTTAACATTATATACGCAGTATATTTACCAGCGTTTCATAATTGTAGTTCAATGAAGAAAACCATACTTCATTCATAAGAAGAAAAAAAAAAAAAAATCACTCATTTGTTGCCACTGCCAATCATAAAAAACTTCCCAAGCAAGCACATCAGATGGTTCACAAATAATATCTGGCAATGAGCGATAAAAAAAGAACATGAAATGAATGAACATTATTTACGATAAAATAATTCAATTATCTTCAATGAAACAGGCCATTTTTATTGAAATACCGAGAATATTGGCATCTTGACAAAGGGTGTAATTTCGAAAGCGATTCGCTTTCACTTTGAGCAAAGCTGTATTAATTAATAAAAACATTCAAAGCTAAGAAATGGAATAAAACTGAAATGATGACATAAAACCGGAGAGCAATCCAACATTATGCGATGCTTTATGATAATATATAAAAAAAATTAGTTGTTCTTTTGAAAGATCCAATTGAAAAACGAGAGAAAAACGATAAAAAGACAAAATGTTTCAAAGTTGTTTCAAGTTGAAGGATTGTTTTAATCATGAAATTATGCGTGGTTTTAAAATTTCCATAAACCATTTTTTCCCTTTTAAAATTTCTCCAGACAGATTTGTGTTTGCTTAATACTTTTTTGTTGTGGCAATTTAAATCACAGATTTATATCGTCTTTTTTGCCAATTTCTTTGCAAAGAATAATAATCAACGTCAAGACGTGTCTAAGATTTGTTGTGTGTTTAAAATGCACGGCTCACTTTCGTACCTTGATTTAAGTAACATGGTTGTTAAAGTGAAAAACAGAAAAACGTTCGCTCAGTTGGCGAACAAAAAAAAATGTCACAAGAAATATGTTGAAGCTTTCGTTGACCGGTTTGTTCAGGCAGCATTTGTTGGAAAGCATGTGGGCCGCCGGCTCATGTTTAAGGCATGCTGAAAAAAAACGCCGTTGTGCAAAGTTTCACAAAGAAAAACACAACAAGGCCTTCAAGAAACTGAATGAAGAAAAATTCCACTTATTTTTCAATTAAACAAAAAGTTCGTTCTTTCCCCTCTGTGTTCTATGCTATTTTGTTCTGTTGCTACCGCTCGGTGCAATCCATTCATTCTCTGAAATTCTTTTGTTTTTCTTTTGACAAGCGTTGTACTTATTTCGGTTTTGCTTTCACCATCCACTTTTGCCCGCTGCTGTCGCATTCACTTTCGTGTATATAATTGATATTAATATAGTTAGAGCGCCAACCATTATTACACCATCCACTCAGTAATGGTCCGTCTTTTTAATAGCAACAATGCAACAAAAAGAGTAACCATATCATTACCACCAGCATTCTTTCTTTTTGCTTACCCCCTCAACCATCGCTTAAGCACACTCTCTCTCTCTCTCGCTGAAAATGAAAGCGTCATTTTTTCCTCTCACTATCTCTTTTTTTACATTGTTAATAAGCACAAGCGCAAATTGATTTTCTCTACGCTAAATTTAAACTGGTTTCCTTTGTGTTTTATTTCACTTAATTTTTTTGGTTGCCTGTAAAAATTGTGTTAATGTTGTCAAATGAATTCTACCACGCCAATATGCCCTAAAAACCAAAGAGAAGAATAATCATAAAAACCTACACCAGAATCTTTAGTTACGATTTCAATTTCTTCGCAAGAAAGCTTCCGAAAGAAATAGACGAACAAAATTTGTCAAAATTTAATATGTCTTAATTCACTTCTGTTGAAGAGAGACTAAAAATTAAATCTGATTTCAGATTTATTACTTTCTTTTTACACTCACGCATATGCTCACATAGAATTAATGCTTGGTTGAGTTTTTCGTGGAATGCATTTTATATTCATAGTGAAAATGCAATTCTTCATATGATTGCTCCTGATGAAATCCATTTTTTATTCAAAGATTACTTTCATGTTTTAACTATTTCAATATTTTCTCAGTCATATTTGGATTATGGTTATTCAAAATAGAGTATAAACACGATGATCATATGTTTCAGATCCTTTACACATACAGGCAACATAGAATAAAAGAGCTGACGTAACATTGTGGAATACTGTTTTTAACTTTCGTAAGCGGCAAGATATTTTATTTTAATTTTGCGGCAAAGGGAAAAAAATTTACCAAAAGTTTTCTCGACTTAACATGAGAAGTCTCTGGTTTGGGTTGGCTGTTGCGATTGGTATATATCAACTTTTGTAACACATGAAATACTCTATAAAATTTTCTATAAAATTATATACTGAAGAAAATCAGCAAATGATTAAAATTTATAACTCGGTTCAGCGCATTTGTTAATTATAAATTTGAACCGAAGTGAACCTATTCATGTGGTACACGGTATGATGTATGTTGTTGGTGAAACAAACAAGTTGTATATGGGGCGAATGAGTATCATAACTGTTTGAGACAGCGTAATTCGTATATCCGTGCTTTCATTCAATGCGTTAAAAGGAACAGAGGAAAAATGCTCTTCAAGAAATCAAATGAATATTGTAACTTCACTTATTTTATTCATTTAATATTTCTACGCTATTTGATACTGTACAAACATCTAATGCACTCGATGTTTTCAACTTCTGATTTTCATCAAAAACAACTTCATTCAGCGTAACTGACTGAGTTTCGGTTTTATTTATTGGGATCATGTATGTTTAATTGTGCGAAGCTTTGTAAATTATATCGGTATTAATTATCCGTCATTTTATGTTCATCAACTGTGGAACATAATTTATTAAAGGCCTCATTCTACTAAATATCGTGTCATATTTTCGCTTTGACATTTTCCACAATACCTCAATTTTCCCACCTTTAATTTTTCAAGTGACAATTTTATTGCTGTCAAAAAGAACTTTTAATCAAATGCATGAGCACATAAAATTGGATGAAATACATACAATATGCAATTGTTGCATTCGGTGCGCGAATCTTTATTAAATTTAGTTCTTTTTCTTGTTTAAAAGTGTAACATGGATTTTCCCATTTGTGTAGTAAATTTTTGATTTGAACAAACAAGTGAGAGAAAGGGGCATATTCATGCTATGCTCCAAGTGTATTTGCAATATTCATTGAAATGAAATATGCATCGAAGAAACATGTATGTGCATGATTTAGCTCCGATTTCTCCCTATCTCTCTCTCTCTCTCTCTCTCTCTCTCTCTCGGTTCATACATTTTAGCGATTTTTACGGTGGCATTGTTGTTACCATTTCATGCTTTAAATCGACTTAAATTATATGCATATTTCCGTATATTTCTGATATTTGGATGTGTACCAACATAAAAAACCCTACAAAATGAAATGGAGGTAGCGATTTTAAATGCATTTTTGCGACACATTTATGAAATAGTGATGCACATATTGTACGCTATCGGAAAGTGACAGAGACAGTTTTAGCTCATGGCAAGTTTGGCGATTTGAAGAGCATAACACCAATTCGAAAATGCCAGATAAATATGTGTACGATTCACATGTTCGAATTCCTGCCTGCTAGCTAAATATTTTCTATTTTTTGACCATATTTTTGTGATGCAAAAATAAAAAGAAGATGAATAAAAACAACACCATCAATGTAGAGCATCCAAAACTGCGAAGGTTAAATTGTTGTTTTCTTATTATAGGTATGTGTGCTGGTGCTCGCTTTCACATGGTAAATAGACACATTGTTATGCAAAATGCTTTCCGAAAAAAAGATGGAAACACGAAAAATTGCAACCGGAGAGATGAAAGAAGAGACCGAACGGTCCAAGCAATATTTTTTCTGTATATCCATTATTCATGCGCAACGGATATATAAAATACACCACTAAAAAATACGAGTAAAGAGATATTGTATTCATTGCATGAAGTATGACAATTTTTGAAAAATATTCTCGACAACAAATGTAATGCTCCGTACTGTTTTTTCTTTTGTTTTTATTCAAAGCATCTAAACATACACAAACGTAAAGTTCATGTAGGTGATAAAGACCATAAAAATCCGTTTTCTGAAGGATTGTTTTTTGTGGGTGTAATTTGGTTTATTGAGGCATTATAGATTTATAGTAATTTCTTTCTCGTTACAAAAACACTGAATTTTTTATATGTTTTTTTTTATTTTCAGATGAACTACCAGGAGAAATTTTACCGCACCGAAAAATTAAAATAAAAAAACACATATACAAGCACACACCCAAAACATAAAATTTGAAACGTAGATTTAAATTGAGCCAATGAGGACACAGCATACATGATGGCAACATTGAGGATATATGGAATAATTTCAATGCAACCAAAAATGACGTTAACATCCATATTTGTCATGATTACGGCAATTTTAGCGATGGTCCAACCATCTGTTGGCGATGCCGAATGGATGACTGATTGTGGCATATGTCATTGTAAATGGATTTCGTCAAAGAAACAGGCCGACTGTAAAAATACATCGTTGATATCGGTGCCACGTGAAATGAGTGTTGAACTACAAGTGATCGATTTATCATTCAATGTCATACCTGAATTGCGATCGAACGAATTTAAAGATGCCAATCTACCGAACTTGCATAAAATTTATATGCGAAACTGTACACTGCAAGAGATCCATCGTGATGCATTCAAAGGATTGCATTTGCTTATCGAAATGGATTTAACGAATAATTTTTTGAAAGTGTTGCACCCGGGCACGTTCACTGACGTGATACGATTACGTGTATTGATTGTAACACACAATCAAATCGAATATTTGGACGACAATCTGTTTGAAAATTTGAGCTTTTTGGCCAAAGTTGATTTTCGATATAACGAATTGAAATCAATAAGTCAGCACACATTTGTGAATGTGTCAACCATTCGTGAAATCGATTTGGAGAATAATCAATTAACGGTTCTTAAAGAGGAATCATTTCGTGGTATGAATAATTTGCGCAGTTTGACATTGAATCAAAATCCATGGAATTGTACATGTGAATTGCAAGCATTTCAACAATTTGCAATTGCACGCGGATTGTATACACCGCCAACCGATTGCTATTTGCCCATGAATTTGCGCGGCAAACTTTGGACCGATGTACCGCCCGATAATTTTGCATGTCGACCAGTCATTGTGTTTCCACACGATGGTTTAACCATTGATGCGACCAATGAAAATATGACAATCGCTTGCCGATTGAAAGGTTCGCCAAGACCACAAATCGAATGGATGTACAATAGTCGTCCATTGAATCCAGAGGATCAACGAATCACCATTCGCAATGCTGAAGAATCAAATCGACGTGATTCGGCCGATTATTATGTGTCCGAACTTGTGATTGTTGGCGTAAAAACGGAAGATCGCGGCATGTATACTTGCGTTGCAAAAAATACTGGTGGTGAGGCAAAGGCTGACATCCATGTTGCTGTACCGCCTGTTGTGGAATCACTCGACGGATTGGGCATTATTGGAAGCACTGCCGGCATTCCCACCACAAATCCAACCAATTTACTCTTTATCGTCTGTTTGATTGCCATCGTTTTATTGACATTACTCATAATTATCGTATTAATTTTATGCTGTTATTGTCGTCGCGTAAAGAAATACTCGAAAAATGGTTCGATCAGTGAAAATGGTTTGGTTTCAAGCAAAGTTGATCGCTCAACAGACGGTTCGATGCTTGAAGGTTCGGTCATTATGGAAATGCAGAAGAGTCTATTAACCGAAGTGAATCCAGTTGAAAAACCACCGCGACGAAGTGAAACTGATGGTAAAAGTATACCATCTGATGATACGCAGGAAATTAAGAAAACACTATTGGATGAACAATCATATGGTAAAAAAGCAAAACAAAAATAAGCATGACATTTATAAAAACATTAATTTTTCTTCCTTTCTACTTCCAAATCAGGTCATCTTGAAGACGAAACGCACTCAATCGCTTTGTCGGACACAACGCCACGGTCACGCGCAACATTTGTTGATGATGGATGCGGTACAAATCTTCCGCCCGATCTTTTATCGTTCCCATCACGGTATCCACCATCATCGTCGACACAAAGTTCAATTACAAATATTCCCGAATGTAATTTATACATTAAATCGCCGATCGCAAGTCCAATATATCAGCACAATGCTTATGCGGTACAACAGGCCGGCTATCGAACATTACAACATCCGAAAAATCGAAATTTGGCCATTATCAATCGTACCAGTTCACCATTTCAACCGGCACCAATATTGTATGCACCAATCATGATGAAACAACAAGGTTATGTAACAATACCACGTAAACCGCGAACACCAAGTTGGGCACCATCGATTGCATCGACGTTGGTCGATTTTCCACCGACATCGCCAACATCAACAATATCCACAGAATTGGCCATCGATCCAATTTATGATAATCTTGGTTTGCGAACATCGGCCAGCGGCCATTCAGCATTGAGTGTAAAAAAAGCACAACAACAACAACAACAACAGCAGCAGCAGCAGCAACAACAACAGCAACATCAATGCCAACACCAACCGATGGCCGTTTCGGTGTCCGGTTCATTGGATCAAATGGGCTGTGCCGGACCAAGTTATACGATGAAAGATCGCCCATTGCCGGCGACCCCACGAATTTATGAGCCAATACAGGAACAACAAATATTCCCGAATGGCGGCGAATTGAGCGGCATGAACGATGAAACCGAATTGCTATTCAATAAATCAATTGAACCACATCCAATTATAGTTAGCGCAAATGCAATTAATAATAATCTAATTTCAAATATAAGCACATCTAATACAAATCTAAGTAATAATAGTAACAATAATAATCCGAATACGAATGGTATGGCGGATAAATCGACGACGTCGGTATCAAAGGTACCGCCACGACCACCGCCAAAACCAAAAAAGAAAATGCCAACCATATCAGCGATCACCGAAAATCCCGAATTAGCTGCCGATGGCAATCAACTATTTCAAGATGAATGCGAAGATGGCACAGAAGTCTAAAAAAGACCATTAAACACACATACAAGATTTGTCTCTATCAATTAACCGAGTTCACAGATCGATCGAACCGAATTTGGAATTTCATAGATTTCTCTCACATTCACACAAATAATTCGGCTTGAGCAATTTCGGTTTCCAATTCTATTTGATATTGAAAATTGTTGTTGACTTTGTATCATAATCAAATACTACACAATCACATCAATTGAAAATAGAACACTTTTATTATTCAACCATACAAAGAAAGAAAAACCACACGATACATTCACGAATTATGTTGTATGGAATTTTGGATTGTGTCTATTAAAACAAATAAATAGTAGAAAATAGTTTGGCATGAAATGGTACATCCACTGAATGAGATAAATGATACATTTAATAAGAGACATAAAAAAATCCTTTCACATTTTAAGAACAAAACACAGTTTTAGTCTGTAAGCAAGAAATGATGAATGTTAATTAAGTCAAAATGAATTGAATATAGTTGATTTTTATTTCCGATTGAAGAAAAAACAGAAAAAACACGACGATGAAACTAAATTAATAAATTAAAAAAAAAATAATAATTTGTAATAAAAAAATTAGTTTCGTAAGAAATTGTATGCAATTAGATAAAAAAAATTATGTATTTTTTCTTTGCATTTTTTTATATTTTGATTTTTAATTATCAGTTTTCAAGCCTGACTAAGGATTTTATTTATGCGCAAAAGGGCATACAATTGCTATATATCCTTGGGCAAAGCTAAAAATGCCATGAACAAATTTCGTTTTTTTTTTTAATTTCAATCACCTCAACAACGGCCACTTACTCAAATGCATATTTTTTTCGATTAAAATAGGAAACATTTTTGTCATTTTCTTCGACTCGAAAAGATTCCAAAATGATTTATTTTGCTTACATTACACTGGTGTCTACCCTGTAGCAATAAATACATGAGCATAAGTGAGTGTTTTTAAACTGGCAAATCAATTTAATCATAGAGACAAGATCAGAACCAAATTATCGGTCGATGCATGAAATTGTAATTTATATTATTAAATAAAAATTGAACAGCACAAAAAAGTGATGACTTTGACTGTACAATACTATGAATGGAAAAATTACCACGTATATAAACTTGATGTCTGTTGTACACGTAATTTTAACCATGTTTATTTTTTCTCATCAACAAAGCTATCAAAATACAAAACCCACACTACCACAAAATGGAAAATCTATTGTAAATTTAAAAGAAAAAACAAATATTGCAGATGATATATAAAAATAGTTATAATGCAACCTAATTAAAATTCTATGTGTGATTTTTTGAATGAAGTCAAATGTAAAAAAAAAAAATAATCCATTTTTGGAAAATCATTCTCACGTTATAGAGCTTTATGTGACCCATCTTTTTGTTGTTTCTGGTTCCGATTACATCTGGCCCCCTTCCAAACACCATGGAATGGTCTGGATTTTTGTAGTGCATTTTGCAATTGTGCCAATCGACTGAATTCATTTAAACATTTCTTCTTCAATTGACTTAATCATTTTTTTTTTATTTTGCGCGCACTTCGACCAAAAAACAACCAGTTTTGATTTAGTGCAAGCATCTTTTTTTCTCGTTCTTTTTTTTTGTATTTTTCCCCTTTCGCAAACAGATATTCTGTGTGTGTATCTTCCAAATGTGATGATTAAGCATTCGATTTATAAATCGATGTGATTTTCAAATTCAAAACGAAAATCGACTAAATAAGCATGAGATAAAAAATGAACCCTTGAGAGAATATCATTAGAATTTCTGTGTCTTGCCTTTGAAACAAAAAATATATATATAATGACCTAGGATCAACAAGAGAGATCCGCTCTTACTCTTATAGTTAAATGAAATTGTAATTTATCCATACACACTCGAAAAACACATTTTATTTTTAAGTTAAGTTTTAATGCAAATTACAAATTACATTACCTTTGCGCATATGAATGTAGTGTGTAAGTGAAGTTTCTCTTTTTGTTGTTGGAGTGGGCTCAAGTTTTGGCGCTACAAAAACCGTTTATTTTCAAACGAGTTTCATTTATACTTTTTCCCTTTGTGCGCGCATCACTTGAATAACACAAAACATCCGAACTATTTTCTAAGTTTCTTTTTTAAATAAGTAAATTATATTCGATTTAACCATTTTTTTTATTCGTTTGCCTCTTTATTTTAACTATCTTTTTTTCAATAATTTTAACAAAAAACCATTATACATGTCTACTCATATGTTCTTATTTTCAGAAACAAAAACATATAATTGTTGATTTGGATGAGAAATTTATCATTAAGTCAAAAATCAAATACTTGTAAATTACGAAATAGATATATGTATAATAAATGAATAAAAGAAACAAAATAAATATAGACGATGTTTCCATTCTGTAAAAACCTCGTTTTCAGCTTTAATATACCAAGTAGGACAAAAAAATGCAGTGTGTAAAAATATGGTAAGTATGAAAAATGGATGCATTCTATCCTTGCCTTTTGGTTTCGTTGTATTCGGTGTTTTTTTTAATCATTTTCTGCAAATGAATGTAGACACTTAATTTAAAAAAGATACTATTTGAATGGAGTTTATACAATACAAACAAAAACTGCATTTTTTGCACTGATCACAAATGCTGAAAAGTGAAATATTAAACATTCTCTACTCCGAATAATGAGCAGCCGAATGCACTGGCACAGAGCAACTTATATGTAAAAAAAAGGGCTAATCATAGAACAAAATCGTAGCGGTTTCTTTCTTTTGTGTCTTATTCAAGTTAAGTTTGCTTTGTCCTCATTTTCATTAAATCCGCTTTGGTTCATTTTACAAATCTAAAGATGTAATGCATTGCCCCGAAGGTTTTCGCAAAAACTTTCACAAGTTTTCAGGATAAAGCCAATAAAATGGTAAGAGTTGAAGTTTTCGTCGAGCGCGTTGGTTGCGTCGTTCACGATTGATATCTTTATTGAATTGCCAAAACGAAATTAATGCTTTGAAGCGAATCACTGACCGAATAGTTAAACTGCTATTGTAAACTGTATTAAACTTTATTTCGTTTTCGATTTATATTTCAATTGGTTTATCTCAGTTTATCTGGTCGTCTGTCTTTTACACTTCGTCTCCAGATTTTATATACATACAATATGTTTGTGTGGCTGAAATATCTTTGAAACTTTTCTCTGTTCATAGTTTCATAAATTTAATTCCAGTGAAAAAAAAGGCGAAAGCAGTCGTCTTGTCTTGAAGAAAATTACAAACAAGTCATCCTTCAACCCCCTTATGCAGACGTATGATGGTCAGATAAACTTCCGAACACAACGTCCATAGACTCAACACAATGCAAAACAAATTTTGTAACAACCATTTAACCCGTTCCAGCTTTTTTTCTATCTACTTTTTTACTGATGTTTTCACATTCAACTATATAACTAAACAGACTGTTTTTGCGACAGAAAAAGAGCAAAACTTCAGTGATTTGTCAGTGTTGTTTTCTGCAAATCCACATTTTACGATGGTTGCGGTCAGTGCACACAAGCTATGAACGGCTGTTTAAATGGTGGAAAATTTGAGAATTAAAAAAAAAATACAACGAAGAACGAAGATAAAAGTCAAATAGTTTTTCTTTGAATGGTGTAGCAGCAGCAGCGAAGGAATTGGAAATGAAAGAAAAAACGGCGAATAGAAAAATGTTTCTCGTTCAAACTAAGCGGATCAATGAAAGACTTATATTGTTTAAAATTGTGCGTTTATTTATAAAAAACAGATTCAAAGACAGAATGCCTCCTGTTTTATACTTTCCGACTGTTGTTTTTTCAGTCATTTCTTTGTTTCCATTCAAATAGAGTCTTTCATTTAATTCCTTCACAAGTTCATTGTATCATCTCTATGAATTGGTGCACAAATACACACACACGCCATCTTCAACAAATCTTCCTTATGAACCTAAGCAAACCATTATCTAATGTTTGCTTTGTATTTAGTTAAGTTTGTATATTTTAGTTAGTTTCAATACACAAAGTTTGGCACAACGATTTGTATCTTTAATGATTGCGTGATTTTCTCTCACGGAAAAGTGAATTTCGAACCGAAAATCATATTATATTGATCAATATAGATTAATTCGTAAAACTTTACAAGCACATATTGCAAATATCGTGTGTAATGCGTTTGTAATACTAAGTCTCATGACATGCACGCAACCGCTACTTTTGATAACAAAATTCAATGTGTACGCTCTTGAGTGTTTTTATTCCATTAAGTTCTCATTTATTTTGCCACAGCGGACAAATTTATTTTCGGATTTGATGCTGTCACAAACAATTTCTGGTTGAATAATTTTGCCCTTAACCACAAAGTGACTGCCTGAGAAGCTGTTTTACCACTCTTCTGATTTAAGTTTTTTTACATGAAGTTCATGAACCAAAGACACGCGAATCTATTTCAAAGAACAAAAACACTATCATCAGTAGGGTCAGTATGCTCTCAATCAAGGAGAAATATATAATCTAATTGATGGACAAAGTAACCATAGCTTCGCGGAAATCGGTCAATAACAATAATTATATTTTTATATCGTTACAGAAAATAGCCAAACATAAAAAACAATGAAAAAACCGCTATAAAAAAGAATGAATAGAAAAAGATAAATAAGTTTGTTAAACTGTTAATTTTTGTAAATATTTAACATACAACATTTTCTTTTATTTACCCAATTTTTTATTCTGTAAACACAAACCACAAAAAAACTGTAATGATGCGAAAAATAAATGTTTACCCAAGTTGAATATGCGTGGAAAAAGCTTTCGTCTCCACTCATTTTGCAAGCTTCACACACTGATAAGGTAATATAATCGAGATTTTCGATACGAGACTTTCCTTGCTCCATCGAATATTGCCATTATTTTCAATGCCACTTTCTCCACATACATATAAATCTCAATGGGGGACATTTTTTACTGCGTTAATCTAATGATACGTGCAATCAAATGTACCACGTTTGTGGTGTTGAATAAAAACAAACGCATTTCCAGAGATGGCAAAGCGCACCGAGTTCTCTGAGCAACGTTCGCACTGCTACCAGAATCGAGCGTTGTAAACATGCGAACCGCGTTTTGTACTGGGTGCGGTAAGCCGCACTTTTATTCTTTTCACATTCTCCTTTTTCACCTCTTCCTCATATGTTCTTTCTTTATACTAGTTCACGTCTCTATATAATAGCTAAGCTCGATCAATAAGAGAGTCAAAGTGCAAGCTCAAGTGAGAGTCACGTTGATTCAAAATGTGTGTGCAAACTCCAACGTCGATTTGAAGTGTGTGTACAAACTCAGTGCAAGAAACAACTCAATTTTGAACTAACAATTTCGCACTGAGCGTGCGATTGGCCATCTCTGCGCATTTCTGATACCAATCGCACATTGCAGTTGAATTATCTATATAAATTAAAAACAAAAACAATTAACGTCATAATTCTGCTTTGATTTCAATAAACCGTTTGTGTGACCTTTGAACCAGTGATCCTGTACTTCGGTTCACGAATTAGTCTGAATTAAATTAGTACAGTGTCAATCACAATGTCACATAGATATAAACAAAATGCATTTTTCGCCTAGAAATAGGAACAAAAAAATAACTAGAAATAGGAACAAAGCATTCATTGAATTTATAATAAATAATTTATTTCAGTTGTAATCAAGTGTGAACAGTCGAAAACAATTATTTATAGACCGATTTAATCGTAATATAGTCTCGCATTCATCAACGTAATCGGTTGAAGCTATAGGAAAAATTCCATTAAAAAATATTTAACAACATTTATTGTATTTGTACATGATATTATACGGTTTTGTTATCAAAAAAGGGCATAAAAATGTAGCCACTTGAAAAATGCATGCTTTCACTACAAAGTAAGAAGCACCCACTTTTTTAGTGGCCAGTTTGTATGTTTGCCACTCCAATATGCAATTTACTGCTCTATAATTAGTTCAAATCATTTGACCATATTTATCAGTACTTGACGAATATCAAAGGTGATTATTGATTGTGCGCAAAACTAATAACTCACACATAATAATCACGTGTAGCAGAAACGTGAATTCATCCATTGTTTGCACTTGGCTGGCGATGAAGCGAGACTTTATTTATTTGGGACAACAAAGGCCGAGAATAAACAACAATTTTGACATGATAATAATAGCAATTATATTACATTTTTTGCATTTTTTTACACTCCGTATCTCTTCTCATAATGATATTTTGCTACAAGCAAACACAATTAGAATGTCACTTGTTTGTGTGGGTTTGATTTTAATCAAATGATTCACGTTCTTGAATAGCATTAATTCGCATAAATAGTTGACAAGTATAATCAGTCGACGTTTGAACATGTCGGGAGAAAGATCGATGTGAAATTTGAAATCACATTTTTATTACAATCAAAATCACAACATTTTTTTTTCAAGTTACAAGAATTTTTTAAAATATGTGGAATAAAGTATATTTTAGTTTGATTCTGGTGCTGTTTTTTGCACATTCGACGTTTACTTTTGAAATGACTGAATCGTCGGAA
>NW_022199294.1:1294685-1297991 GCF_009176525.2 Contarinia nasturtii | reverse complement strand
TTCAGACCCATAGAGTCTGACACAACTGACGTGATTTGTTTTATTCAGGGTAGGAAACCAAAACAAATCTTATTTTTTGAACAAAACAAACAAAGTCTATAATGCAGCACGTTAACCAATTACATACAAAAATGATTTTGTATTTTCTAATCAAAAAGTTCAAAAAAAGAGAAAACCAAATGGTCTTTGATTTCATAAGCTACGGTCCTGGCTGATTCTTTTTAATTATACACACATTTGCATCTGTGTATCACGAAATGTTGATTTTGATATCATCTGGAGCCTCGATCAGTGTTATTTCGTTCAGATCTTCACTTTTGTAATTTTCCATCGATAAAAGACAGAGCTACGTTTTTCAACAAGATATGTTGCCTTTAAAAATTTCTCTATTCATGTGTGTGGAATTAATAATTATTAATCAAGTTCTATCCAGAGTAGAGAATACGATAAACGAAAAGGCCGAACTAATATGTGCACAAGTTGTTAGTAAACATTTATCAATCACAAATCTATTTGTTATTGACTGAGTTTTATTATTGAAATTGCATAGATCTTTCATCATGGTTTTCGAAATCCATTTTCAAGTTTTCCGACAGGTATAAATCTTTTTATTTTATTAATAAAGAATTTATTTGTATTAGTTTGTTAATTTGTGTTTATAGATCCATGGAAAGATAAAAAGCATTTCATCGGTGGATTTGGAGCACTTTTAAACGTATTGTATTGCAACAACTTATGTATAATAATTGAATTGCCAATCGATAATTTTATTTTGCTTTAAAACAGTTTCATCACTTTTATTGTTTAATTTTTTGTTCAATGTTTTAGAGTGGAAAACAGCAACAATACGAACTGGGCAAATATTTGCGAAGAAGATATCTTCTTGGAAATGAACGAAACATAAACAAGATGGTTTATGTTCAAAGTAAGTGTTTAAGAAGATCTCTTTGATTGCAAATGGTTAAAATCCATGCATTCTACAGGCATTGATGACGAGCGTAGTTTGATGAGTGCCGAGACGGCGATGGCTGCTTTTAGTTTAACCGATGTTAATAATAGTTCGAGTGTGCATTTACAATGGCAACCAATTCCAGTGCACACAATTCCACAAGAAAATGATTACATTTTGGTTGGAACAAAGTCATGTGCTCGCTACAATCATGCGTATAAAATGTACAAAAAATCTACCGAATATAAAGCATTAATGAAAAAATCAAAGACTTTATATCAGTACTTGGAGAAACATTCGGGAAAAGAGATGAAAAATCTTCAATCCGTTCACAACCTTTACGATACACTCCGAATTGAAAATTTACAAAATAAAACGTAAGAGATTCCAGATTTTGTCGTTGAAATCGTTCTTCTATTTTCATTATAATTTGAATGTGGTATTCTGATTAGTATGCCAAAATGGACTCAAAAGGTGATTGCACAGCCTGAATATGAATCGATTGCGGTACTGTCACTAATCCGCGGCACTGAAACACCCGAAATGGCGCATTTGAGTTCGGGCTTTTTAATACGTGAAATATTGGAGCGTTTCAAAGAAAAAATCAAATCAAACTTGGTGCCGGATCGTTCACTTTTCTTCTATTTTGCAAATGATGCAACAATCGCTCGTGTCTTAAATGTTCTCGGACTATTCGATGTAGGTCCATTTAGTTGATTTTATTCTTCTACTTTCATCTTTATTTCTTTTCCCATTTAGTTCTATATTGTGCCATTCGCAGCGAGTCTTCATTTTGAATTGTACAAGTCAAATGATGACCTTTACTTTCAAATCGTCTATAGAAATACAACAGAAGAAAATCCATTGCCCCTCGACATTCCAATGTGTGGAACAAAATGTTCGTTGGAAAAGTTTCATGAAATCTATGCAAAAATCATTCCAACTGCATCTTTTGAAGAAGAATGCCGAATTCCAACTGCTTTTGATGATTTTAAAAATGGAAGTAAGGATATCACGGTTTTTTTTTGTTTGAATAACATAAATATTTGTTTTTTCTTCAAGGCCTAGTTTTGCTAGTGAGCCTATTCATGATTTTAACAGTCATTGCTGTCTTGTCATGGATAGTTACTCGGGAGGAAGCAGACCCTGAATGAATTCAACGTGGAAAAAATTCAAATCAATAAATTTTAAAAATGTGATTTAAAAAATACACTTTTTGCAAGCGATTGCTATATATAATATTGCTCAGCGCTGCTGCCATCCACAGCATATTAAAATATCTTCATCACAGTGAACAACAATACATGCATTGTTCTCTATACAATCGTTTTAATGTTTTGACTCAAAACTTTTGAGTCACATAATCGTGAAGAGAACAATGCATGCATTCTTGTTTGCTGTGATGTATAAACTCCTACGTACATTCGCATGCGACGGACGACGCATTCTCAGCAAGATATTTCAATATGCTGTGAATGGCAGCAGCGCTGAACAATACTCTGATTTTAATTGATAATTCAAATATTTTCCGAATTAATTGGGATCCCAATATTTAGTCAGATGATTTCAATATTGAGCATAATTTTTATTTGCAAAAAATCTATATTTTCTTCGAATTTTTTTTTACTGTGATTAAACAGACATTTATGTTTACTTATTCAATCTGGTAAAAATATCATTAATAAACAGTTTATGTATCATAATTTTGTTAAATTGAAATCTAACCAAAGCATATGCCAAAATATACTAAAAATGCAAAAAAAAACAATTCTATATAATGTGAACTCTGTATAATTACCTGTACTGTTTTCGAATAATTCCTTTATCTTCTCAAAATACAATTTCGAAGTACAATAGTAACAATTTCTAAGTGAATCGTAATAAAATCCGCCTGAGTTAATCAAACAACATCGTTATTTATTTAACATGAATCGAATTTAGATGTAATCATTCCAAAAAATAATTGGCAAATGGTTTTGGCAAAATGTGTGCAAATGTTTGAGTAGCTGATTTTCTAATAATATTGTTGTTCACCTAATATATCACATTTATAGCATTTGAGATTACTAGATTTTATCAATATTAAGCATTAAATTTTGCTTGTATTCATTGAAACTTAAGATTTTCCAATGTTGTCTTTCGTCCTTTAAATTACATGGTGTTACGATCACCATCCAAAGCTCAGTGGCCAAACACAAGCCCGTTGCGATGTGGACAATTTGGTTTTTCTAAATAAATAATAGAAAATGATTGAATAAAAAGTGGAATATCAATTTAAAATGAGCAAAGTAAAAGATTCTTACTGCTTGGTCATATAACCATTTGTTGCCGTTGTTTGCATCACACTGTAGAAGAAC
>NW_022199294.1:1225933-1289685 GCF_009176525.2 Contarinia nasturtii | reverse complement strand
TTCATATTAGAAACCACACATTCCAATTTATGCATCGTGCATTTTCTTGGAACTGCATAAAGTAAATGGAGCATTCCATGTTGAAATTTATTATAAATATTATCGTGGAGAAGATCCAGTGCAGCTAGAACCACTGTCGTTTCCGAATTGCGGACAAAAATGCCCACTGGAAAAATTATTCGAAATTTACAAAGATATCATACCAACTGCCGATTTTGATGAAGAATGTCGTATACCGGATAAAACGATCAGCCAATTCCATCAAAATATTTCAAATATTTCAAATGATTCAAACCAAAGTAAGCAACACTATTATCATCACCACTTTATTAACTAACACCATTCGTTTTTTATTCTGATTCGCCAGTTTTTCTATCATCAATACTATTATTTTTTGGTTTGATAACCTCAATAATTAAAAACTAACCTGGTAAGATATGTCGAAAGATAATGAGTCTTATAACAACATTTCATGTCAATGTTACATGTTACTAATCGTGATAGGAATTTACATAATAATGACAGATCACATCGTATGAAGATAGAACAATGATATAATGTAGTGCTACGCTTGGTTGCATCAATTTTGAAGAAAAAAAAAATAAATTCAAACAAATGTTGTCGATGAAAACACGTGTGTTTCCATAAAATGTACTTTAAAATAAAACAGAAATAAAGAAACTCAATATTCTTGAACCCTCTGAACAAAAATGTGTACATGTATATCTGTGCAAAAATTTATATTACTCTGGACTTTCGAAATCGAGATTAAACACGTTATTGACAATACAATATTCAGACCCATAGAGTCTGACACAACTGACGTGATTTGTTTTATTCAGGGTAGGAAACCAAAACAAATCTTATTTTTTGAACAAAACAAACAAACAAAGTCTATAATGCAGCACGTTAACCAATTACATACAAAAATGATTTTGTATTTTCTAATCAAAAAGTTCAAAAAAAGAGAAAACCAAATGGTCTTTGATTTCATAAGCTACGGTCCTGGCTGATTCTTTTTAATTATACACACATTTGCATCTGTGTATCACGAAATGTTGATTTTGATATCATCTGGAGCCTCGATCAGTGTTATTTCGTTCAGATCTTCACTTTTGTAATTTTCCATCGATAAAAGACAGAGCTACGTTTTTCAACAAGATATGTTGCCTTTAAAAATTTCTCTATTCATGTGTGTGGAATTAATAATTATTAATCAAGTTCTATCCAGAGTAGAGAATACGATAAACGAAAAGGCCGAACTAATATGTGCACAAGTTGTTAGTAAACATTTATCAATCACAAATCTATTTGTTATTGACTGAGTTTTATTATTGAAATTGCATAGATCTTTCATCATGGTTTTCGAAATCCATTTTCAAGTTTTCCGACAGGTATAAATCTTATTATTTTATTAATAAAGAATTTATTTGTATTAGTTTGTTAATTTGTGTTTATAGATCCATGGAAAGATAAAAAGCATTTTATCGGTGGATTTGGAGCACTTTTAAACGTATTGTATTGCAACAACTTATGTATAATAATTGAATTGCCAATCGATAATTTTATTTTGCTTTAAAACAGTTTCATCACTTTTATTGTTTAATTTTTTGTTCAATGTTTTAGAGTGGAAAACAGCAACAATACGAACTGGGCAAATATTTGCGAAGAAGATATCTTCTTGGAAATGAACGAAACATAAACAAGATGGTTTATGTTCAAAGTAAGTGTTTAAGAAGATCTCTTTGATTGCAAATGGTTAAAATCCATGCATTCTACAGGCATTGATGACGAACGTAGTTTGATGAGTGCCGAGACGGCGATGGCTGCTTTTAGTTTAACCGATGTTAATAATAGTTCGAGTGAGCATTTACAATGGCAACCAATTCCAGTGCACACAATTCCACAAGAAAATGATTACATTTTGGTTGGAACAAAGTCATGTGCTCGCTACAATCATGCGTATAAAATGTACAAAAAATCTACCGAATATAAAGCATTAATGAAAAAATCAAAGATTTTATATCAGTACTTGGAGAAACATTCGGGAAAAGAGATGAAAAATCTTCAATCCGTTCACAACCTTTACGATACACTCCGAATTGAAAATTTACAAAATAAAACGTAAGAGATTCCAGATTTTGTCGTTGAAATCGTTCTTCTATTTTCATTATAATTTGAATGTGGTATTCTGATTAGTATGCCAAAATGGACTCAAAAGGTGATTGCACAGCCTGAATATGAATCGATTGCGGTACTGTCACTAATCCGCGGCACTGAAACACCCGAAATGGCGCATTTGAGTTCGGGCTTTTTAATACGTGAAATATTAGAGCGTTTCAAAGAAAAAATCAAATCAACCTTGGTGCCGGATCGTTCACTTTTCTTCTATTTTGCAAATGATGCAACAATCGCTCGTGTCTTAAATGTTCTCGGACTATTCGATGTAGGTACATTTAGTTGATTTTATTCTTCTACTTTCATCTATATTTCTTTTCCCATTTAGTTCTATATTGTGCCATTCGCAGCGAGTCTTCATTTTGAATTGTACAAGTCAAATGATGACCTTTACTTTCAAATCGTCTATAGAAATACAACAGAAGAAAATCCATTGCCCCTCGACATTCCAATGTGTGGAACAAAATGTTCGTTGGAAAAGTTTCATGAAATCTATGCAAAAATCATTCCAACTGCATCTTTTGAAGAAGAATGCCGAATTCCAACTGCTTTTGATGATTTTAAAAATGGAAGTAAGGATATCACGGTTTTTGTTTTGTTTGAATAACATAAATATTTGTTTTTTCTTCAAGGCCTAGTTTTGCTAGTGAGCCTATTCATGATTTTAACAGTCATTGCTGTCTTGTCATGGATAGTTACTCGGGAGGAAGCAGACCCTGAATGAATTCAACGTGGAAAAAATTCAAATCAATAAATTTTAAAAATGTGATTTAAAAAATACACTTTTTGCAACCGATTGGTATATATAATATTGCTCAGCGCTGCTGCCATCCACAGTATGTTAAAATATCTTCATCACAGTGAACAACAATACATGCATTGTTCTCTATACAATCGTTTTAATGTTTTGACTTTTGAGTCACATAATCGTGAAGAGAACAATGCATGCATTCTTGTTTGCTGTGATGTATAAACTCCTACGTACATTCGCATGCGACGGACGACGCATTCTCAGCAAGATATTTTAATATGCTGTGAATGGCAGCAGCGCTGAACAATACTCTGATTTTAATTGATAATTCAAATATTTTCCGAATTAATTGGGATCCCAATATTTAGTCAGATGATTTCAATATTGAGCATAATTTTTATTTGCAAAAAATCTATATTTTCTTCGAATTTTTTTTTACTGTGATTAAACAGACATTTATGTTTACTTATTCAATCTGGTAAAAATATCATTAATAAACAGTTTATGTATCATAATTTTGTTAAATTGAAATCTAACCAAAGCATATGCCAAAATATACTAAAAATGCAAAAAAAACCAATTCTATATAATGTGAACTCTGTATAATTACCTGTACTGTTTTCGAATAATTCCTTTATCTTCTCAAAATACAATTTCGAAGTACAATAGTAACAATTTCTAAGTGAATCGTAATAAAATCCGCCTGAGTTAATCAAACAACATCGTTATTTATTTAACATGAATCGAATTTAGATGTAATCATTCCAAAAAATAATTGGCAAATGCTGTGGTTTTGGCAAAATGTGTGCAAATGTTTGAGTAGCTGATTTTCTAATAAATTTGTTGTTCACCTATTATATCACATTTATAGAATTTGAGATTACTAGATTTTATCAATATTAAGCATTAAATTCTGCTTGTATTCATTGAAACTTAAGATTTTCCAATGTTGTCTTTCGTCCTTTAAATTGCATGGTGTTACGATCACCATCCAAAGCTCAGTGGCCAAACACAAGCCCGTTGCGATGTGGACAATTTGGTTTTTCTAAATAAATAATAGAAAATGATTGAATAAAAAGTGGAATATCAATTTAAAATGAGCAAAGTAAAAGATTCTTACTGCTTGGTCATATAACCATTTGTTGCCGTTGTTTGCATCACACTGTAGAAGAACTACATGTTTTGTTTCTAGAAGGAATTGTGTTTCATTTTTGAATTCATTTTCCGAAGTTGTTAGAGTGTCGGTGACATTCAAGATCGTGCTTGACGCAACGGTTTCATTCATTGTTTCTTGGCGACGACTCAAACACAATGTGGGATGAAAAACGATTTGATGATTATTTTGGTAACTAAATGCCTGGCTGTATCCATTGCCATGGCACATATAGATACCAATTTGATTGTTTAAACCCCGGCCCAATCTATCTAAACAGTATTTTGACCCCAATCTTTGAATTTGGCCAATTTTCTTTGGTTTGGTGACCATCACGCTTTCAGGGAAAACATTTTTCATATACCAATGGAAGTTCTTACATTTTAGATTCTGACGAATGGCAAGCCGCTTGCTTACGTCACCAGCTTTGATTTTTCTCAAAAGTGCTAAAAAAAATCGTTACAATTGAATGAATGATAAGAAAAAAAAATATGAAAATACTAATTTTTTATATGAAAATCGACATACGCGATATAAGAGAATCGAAGAAAGCTAAGTACTCGTCCATCCAGACTTCAGCTGTTCGAAGATTGTTATAAAGAAGAATCTCTTCTTTTTCGGCATTGAAAGAAAATGGTAACGACCTGAAATAATGACCAATTCGAGAGCATGGCAAAATCTCCACGGCTCCCCCGCACATCCATACCTTTAAATTTGAACGAAACACATAAAATCAAATTGGAAATATTTTGCAATCACAATGTCTCACTCGCAGAGATAGTTCGGTGCTTTCGCCTCCGTAAATATTCATTTCAGCATCAAATGTGCCAATTTCAAAGAAAAATTCACGGTCTATAGCAAACGCGCATCCGATGAGAACGGGTGTTCGATAAGGGGCATTTTCATCACCACGATTTCTGATCGTTTCACGTTTTGGTTTTGGAAGTCTACGGATAAATTACGTACAATATGAACAATATATTTTCATCAAGTGAATGATTGAATACGAACACTTCGACATGCAAATTCCAACCAATTCCATATATAGGACTCGTGTGATATGTGTTGTAGGCCATTGATGTTGGATTAATTTGATCGATATGCGGAAGAGCGACAACCGATCGATCACTTGCAATCCGAGACAATAAAGGTTCCATCCAACCGTCATTGGCTTCCGTATTTGCGTCCATAAAAATTAACACTTGCCCCTGTACAATCAAAATCATGTATCTACTTGTCTAAATCATCCAAAAACTGTCTTTAAAATACATACTCGCGCATTTTCTGCCCCTATCAATCGTGCCCGAATCACACCTTCTCTTTTATCCATTTTTATGAGCTTCACTTTTGGCAATCCACTCAAATATTTTTCAAATGATTCTTTCAAATCAGCTTTATCGCTGAAATCATCTACCAAAATCACTTCCTCGAGTAATTCATCCGGAGATCGATTAATCACACTCAAAATGGCCCTTTTTAAAATGGACAACGCTTCATTATGAAAGGCAATCACCACACTTGCCGTCGGTAATACACTTGGATATGTGATATCTATACATTTTGGATCACGATAATCAGGCAACGAGCGATTTGGTGTAACTCTATTGCTTGCCACAATATTTATTTCATATTCACTGTACGCATCTGACAAATCTTCCAATATTGGAATTATAATAGGTTTACCTAAAATCAAAATACGCAAACATATAGAAAAAAATTCAAAAATTCAACTTCGACATAAAATTAACCTTCGTCTCCTGGTCGAGAATTTGAAATAATTTTCTGTTTCGGAGAGTATTTCCGAAGATCGTACATGTGATAATTTTTTGTAATTTGAAATGGCCATCCAGGACGAAGTCCATCCTCATTATAATCCAATAAATCGCTTTGCACAATTATTTCACTTCTCCAGAAACTAACATTTCCAGCGAATAAACTGTATAACATTTTTAACACGAGTAAAACAATAACGATTCGTATGCATAATATTTTAATCCGTTGTGCGTCCGGTGATCGAAGCAATCTTCGCTTGAAAATCATATTCGAAATTATTCACGGTGAAACTAAGACTAATTTAGATATGATCAAAGTGTGAATTTTAACTGAAATCGTCTAATACAAATGTCATCTCTTTTATAAGATCCGATAATGATGAAAATAAATCTCACAGAAAGCACAGCTATTTGATCAGATGTTTTTTATTTGGTTTTAGTGTCATTTGTTTGGTTTTTATTTGGTGCGAATTCAAATGTGTAAAGGAGACACACTTGCGATAGAAATAGACATTTTTTATAGCTTAAGACTAGAGAGTAGAAAACACCGCTTACTAATACTATAAATAGTTACTATTTGTCACCCGGTACGACTTAGGCATATATCTGTCCCCTTAGCTACAAACAGCCACCTGGCGTATTTGGGTCTTCGAAGACTGCATTATTAAACAAGAGGCTTATGACCAATGCGTGTAATAAGAACTCTTTGCCGCAAATGTTTGTTGACATTTTTCAGAAGCACACTTCACTCTCTGAACACTTTTTGCATGTAATTTTTCATGCCTTTTTACAATAGCAACACAAAAAAAAAAACATTTGGTTTTATACAATTTAAAATATAATGGACAAGTTTTTATTTACAATGATTATTTTTTAGCCCGCCTAGCTGTCAAAGCAATGTTATGGATAGATGACACATATATATGTGTCAGATATATCTGACCGCCAGGTGGCTGTTTGTAGCTAAGGGGACAGATATATGCCTAAGTCGTACCGGGTGCTATTTGTACACATTTTGATTGTGTGTCCACCACAGTTGTTGCGAATTCTAATATGAAAAATGTCACACTTTGTATTTAGAATCTACATTGACATGGATTTTTGATCTTATATTTATTTTTCTTGGAACTCTTAACGGTTTTTTTTTAAAGATGAAAAAATGCAATTGAAAACAAAGAGTGACATCAACTGGATTTTTCTACAGTAATATTTCCCATTATATCAATGATTTCACTTGTTCTTTGGATTCAAACAGTATTTATCAATAAATAATGATAAGATGTATTGGCGCTCTTGAGTACATTTCAAAGTAATTTATTACAATTTATTTCACAAAATAGCAGACATAGACATTATATTGAGCTGACTATCTATTTGAATTAATTTATTTACTCAACGTAGAAGCGCAAAACAGTTCTATTTCGGTATTTTGGATGTCTCTATTTGCGATTTCACGTTGAGAATCCAAATTATTGTTGTCACACAATCCAAAATATCCCATTTAGCGTACTATTTCTTCTCATTTCAAATCAATAGTCAGTTTAGCATACGAAATCTATCACAAAATCTATTTTTTAAATATTAGCAGACATTTTTTATGTCACTCAGTGCTTATACCTGGAGTATTTCAATGTGAACAGTTTATTGATTAAAGTTCAAGTCGCTTATATTTATAAGATAAGAGAATAATATCGATGACAGACATAATTATAAATAAAATCAGTCGCCTATATCGTCGCGGTTGCACTGGATTTTTATAGATTTGTTTTTCGTTTGGTTAGACAGTGTATTTTGTTTCGTGACTACAAGTCGTTACTTTATACTTTCTGGTTATCGTGATCCATGACCACGACTTCTATAGTCTGATTCCATTCTAACATATTTTGGATATTGTTCGATACACTTAAGCTTTGTACATTGATGAAAAACATCATGTTTTACGTTGTAGTTCTCTTAATGTTGTGCCTACAACTTGCATCGAGTAAACCATACAATAAATCTGAAAGCAGTGAATTAGTATTTGCACATGTTGTGAGTAAAGTGAAAATGTTTAATCGAAAAACTTCTTGATTGCAACTTTTATTTTAAGATTTTTCGTCATGGCCAGCGTAATCCACTGATTACTTATCCAAATGGTATAAAAATCTCTTCATTCCTTTTTCGAATAGAAATTTCTTTTGATTATTTTGTTTACCTGTGTTTATAGATCCGTGGAAGGATGAAGAACAATTTTGGAAAGAAGGTTTTGGATAAAATAAAGAAAAAATCCATAATTTTAAAATTTCTAATTTTATTTTTATTTATTTTTTTCATTTATGTATTAGGTTATGGACAACTTATCAACGTAAGTTTGACCATGAACTTTTAAACATATTGTAGTGCAATTGAGATCCAATTATTATGAAAAATTGATCATGGACGTAATTTTTACATCTTTAGGCTGGAAAACAGCAACATTATGAGTTAGGAAAGTACTTGCGTAAGAGATATATGGCACTTCTTGAAAATGGATCATATTCACCAAAAATCGTGTACATTCAAAGTAAGTTTGATAAAATTCAAAAATAACAATGATCGCAAAAACTGATAATATTTTGCAGGCACTGATGTTGATCGAACTTTGATGAGGTGAGTAAAAATTGCAAGTAAAAAAACATATAGAACTGATCACATGATCATCATATCATATAGCGCTGCATCGAATTTGGCAGGCTTTTTTCCTCCCAAAGGAGATCAAATTTGGAAAGATGATCTCTTATGGCAACCCATTCCCATCCATACCATTCCCACAAGTTTGGATTATGTTTTAAATGCCGAAGCACCTTGTCCGCGATACGAACAAGCTTTGAAAAGATACGAACAGACGCCGGAATATCAAAATATTTTCATAAAATATAAATGGTTGTTTGAATATTTAGAGAATAATACGGGAATGCCAATTAGCACACTAATCGATGTTCAATATTTGAACGATGCTCTTTGGATCCAGAATATAACGAACAAAGCATTGCCAGAATGGACGAAGAAAGTTTTCATTCCGGGTGGTGACATGGAAAAGTTGTCTAACATTTGCTATACAACCAATACAAGTACACCGGAATTGGCTCGTTTAAAAGCCGGATTTTTATTCCGTGAAATTTTGGATCGTTTTGACGACAAAATTGAATCGAATTTGGACCCTAACCGAAATCTCTGGTTGTATTCCGCACATGATTCAACAATCGCTAGCTTTTTGAACAGCATTGGGTTGTTTGAGGTGAGCACTCATTTTTTACTTCGTCAAACAAATTCTTCTTCGAATGATATGTTTGTTTCAGTTGCACACTCCACCGTATGCAGCCAGTCTTATGATCGAGTTATACAAGGAAAACGATGCATTTTACTTTCAAATATTCTACCGAAAATCAAACGATGATATTTTATCACCGCTACATATTCCGAAATGTGGCCAAAAATGCTCGATTAGAAAATTTCGCGACGCATACAAAGAAATCATTCCAACCGATAGTTATGAAAAAGAATGCGGACTATGATACACAGCAATGAAATCCCTACCTAAGAGCTAGATGGTGGCGATAGTGGTGATTGGATTTTTTAATTTATTTGAACGACGCCATGTTACTATTCTTGTCCATTTTAACGTACATGTTACAGAAGATACACACAGTCCTAGTGGACAGTAATCATTTGAAGAATATTTGCAACCGTCAATGTGAACTAGATCGAATTTGCAAACATACGATGAAAATGACTTACAAAGTGTGTTTCAAAATCTAGTTCAAAATACTATCACTGATGTCGACACCATTCTTACTCAAAATTTTGACATCAAAAACATTTTTTGTTGTCGTTTCGTTGCTGCGTTGTGATTTAAAATTTTGTATTGCAATAAATATTTATATTATGTGCTATTTTTTTTTCTTAAAAAACTGAATAAAAATGGAATGTAATCAAATATGAGAATTTGATTTTCGACAATATTTCAATTTCAGAAAGTTACATCGAAACAATTTTTAATTAGTTTTTGATTTGCTCAGGATTTTTACGCTATATCTTGAAATAATGCATGAGTGCAGTATCAAAAACAAAAAAATAAATCACAAAGAAACAAAATATGAGATCGAAACATTGAATCATCATTGAAAATGTTTATGTCTTTATGTTTTTATTAATAACGTGTATGAATTTTTGCCATCAAAATTAAATGAATATACGAATTGGAGCGAAGTGCAACTTCATCTGCAAAATAAAAATCGATATTGAATGTAGCAAAAATATTTTTGAATGATTCATTCTAAGAGAAGACTTTTAAGATAAGTAAAAAATCAACACACTTTCATTGCTGTTTACGAAAACTGATGATGTGCGAAAAATATTGTTTGTTTAAATGAAATTGTTTTATTTTGTTTAAACAAGTTTTATTCACTGTTTCATATATTGCTATCAGTATCCGTAAGATAAGAAAAAGTATAGTTGGCTATAACAGTCATATGAGTGACATTATTTTTCGCACATCATCAGTTTTCATAAACAGAATGGATCCAATTACAAGTGTTTTTATTTTTGACTTATCTTCAAATCAATAGCGTTTTCATTTGCATTGAATGAAGTAGCTATAAAAGGGCCACAAATTTAATGAATAAATCAAAAAAACCATATTCATTTCATTGGTCCCAGTATATTTTGGACTTTCGAACACCACGTATTCAATTGAATATCAATTGATGTGTGTAAAGTAATGAAGCACAGTATTATTTGTGACCAAAAATAATTGCAGTGTTCTAATTAAAGTTGTAAAAAAGAAATATTTGTGATTTATCGTATTATATTGATCAACATTTCGGAAAGGAACAATCATTAACGATGCCATTTTTGAATTGGTAATATTTTAGTGTAAATTTCAAAATTATCACTTTCTGATCAAATTTTATTTTGTGATTCGATAGGTGTAAAAATAAACGGTATATGTGTGTTGCTTTGACGCTTTTGCTTTTCATTGGAATCACTTCGGTCATTGTATTGAACGAATATTCAAACGAAAAGCCAGAGTATATGGGTGAGACATGTAGTACGGATGCTTGTCACCAAACCGCTGAAAATTTGTTTAGATCAATGGATTTTAGCGTGGATCCATGTTCTGATTTCTATCAGTTTACCTGTGGCAATTGGAACAAAAAACACCACAGGTATCAATAGCATATGTTCAACGTGTTAACTTATTGCAATATATTTTCAATTATTTGATCTCGTTTCAAGGCCTAATTACATGGAACTCTTCAATGGCCTATTCGAAGGTCAATTCAATGTATTTAAACAGTTGCAAGATGTAATTGAAGCTAATGAAACGGCAAACGACCCGGAATCTGTAAAGCAAAGCCGAATTTTTTATCGAACATGTATGAACACCGGTGAGATTGTTATGGTTTTATCAACAATTTTTATTGAAGAAATTGAGTGAAAATATGCTATATTTCCAGAACAAATGGACGCATTGGGACTAAAGCCAGCCCTTCAATATCTTCGATCTTTCCATTTACCCAATTATCCTTCGGTTACCCTTGAAATGTTTCAGTCGAATGCATCGAATGCAAATTTCGATTGGATTGAATCAGTAGCGGAAATTAAGAAAGTAACGGGCGTTGATATAATTATTGGTTTTTCATTCCTACCGGATTTTAAAAACCATTCAATATCGAAGATACTATTCAGTATGCCGTCACAAAAGTCAATTTTTGAAGTGTAAAGATCCACGACAAATATTTTGTGTGTGTATTGAAATGATATTAATTCTTTTTTTTTCTATTTCAGTGAAAAAAATATCGAAATGATTCGTAAAATAGAAAAATTTGCGGATTTTATGAAAAATGTTGTAATCGAGTTTGCTGTTGCATCAAATCAAAGAATTCCCAAAATGATATTGGATGACGTAAAGATTTTTAAAATTTTTCAAATGGAGGCCACGTTTTCAAAGGTTTGGATTAGAACTGGCCATTGTTGCTCCCTTCTGAGATTTTTTTTTTGCGTTGCCATAATTCCGAATTCTTGTGTTTTCGTGAAAGTGTTGACAGTTGTCGTAAAAATACCCAGTTATATACTGTATTATCAATTTCTTTTATACTTTTGGACGTTCAATTTGATACTCTCACCTAATCTCTCTCTCTCTCTCTCTCTCTCTTTCTCTCTACTTTCAGTATGTATCATACACAGTGTATAAAAGACATGCGGTAATTTTAATTTATAGCTAAATAAACGAAGAAAAACTTTCACGATCACACAAAAATTCGAAATAATGGCAAAAAAAAAATCAAAAAAAGGGAGCAACAATGTCCAGCCCTTGGTTTGGATTAATGTTTCATCGACATAAATCAATAATGTTAATTTTTCATTTCCACATATCACAGTTTCAATTGGAGGCAAAATCTATGTCATATTTTGAGAATATTAATTTCTCATCGAGTGAATTCAAAACTGAAATCGATCAAATGGTGAATCAGTACCTTAAAACCATGTTTAGGAACATCGATCCAAATTTCAACGCATCTGACTATAAAATATTGAAATTTACACACTATTTACACAATGTAATGAAATACATTTCTACTTTATCAAAAGTCGACATGGAAAATTATATTTGGTGGAAAGCTGTAGAGCAAATGATACCACTTACTACGACGAAAATTAAAAAAATGCATGACGAAATAATGAAAATATTTACAGAAAATGAAGCAAAACCGAAATGGTTTATTTGCTCGTTGCTTACCAATAAATTGTTTGGTATGGCTTTAAGCCATTATCTTGTCAAACCGACTTTTATCAATTCAACCGAATACAATACTACATTAGAAATGGTATCCAATATCCGATCAACATTCCATAATTCAGTCAACGATATTGATTGGATTTACAATGATACAAAACAAATTATATTTGAAAAAATGGATGCAATTGAATCATTTTTGGCGTTTCCCGAGTGGATTTTTGACAGAGAAAAGTTGGACGAATATTACGGTGAATTGAATTGTAGTTCAACGAATCATTTAGAAAATGTATTTGAAATTCATGCAATGATGATGGAAAACGAGTTGAAAGCGTTGAAAACACCTGAATTAAGAAAAGATTTTGACTACGATATAAATCCAACAACTGTTAATGCAGCTTATAATCCCTTCAACAACCGAATCAGTAAGATTTTATTAATATAATTTTTTCGTACTTAACTAGTTACAATAAAAATGTAAAATAATTTATTGCAGCAATTCCATGGGCTATGTTGCAGTATCCACTCCATAATTTGGGCTTGGAGTAAGTTTTGTATGCTTTCATATGAGATTTTTTTTTATTGATAATCATTTATTTTTGCGTAGAGTTTTGAATTATGGTGCATTGGGATCGACTGTCGGTCATGAATGGATCCACGGTTTTGATAACAACGGTAAACTATACTCTTCGTATCATTTTCCAATTAACGCAAAACGTTTTCTTTTTTTTACACATTTCAAGGGCGATATTTTGATAAAGATGGAAATTTTGATTCATGGTGGCCAACTGATGTGTCTGATGAGTATACTAAACGAGCAAAATGCTTCATCGATCAATACAGTTCTTTCTATATGCCTGAAATTGAAGGATATGTATGTGATCTTTCATTATTGGTTCATAAACACGATTAATTTGCGTATTATTGTCATTTTTAAATAGGTCGATGGGGAACTTTCGCTAAACGAGAATATCGCTGATAATAGTGGATTACGCATCGCCTACTATGCATACAAAATGTACGTCAAACGAAACGGCAAAGAGAAACATTTACCCAAATTCCAGAGATTCACAGACAACCAACTCTTTTTCATATCATTTGGAAATGTAAATATTATATTGCCGAATTGAGTTACATTTATTAACATTTCTTTAATATTTCAGCGTTGGTGTGATGCTCCAACGCCACGGGGACTAAGTATTAACCAAAATGACGAACATTGCCCAAATAAATTCCGTGTCGAAGGTGTTTTATCTAATTCCGTTGAATTTCGAAATGCATTCAAGTGCAGTAAACACTCAAGAATGGTTTCCAAAAGCCCATGTCGTGTATGGTGACTAGAATTAACACAAAACTAATAAAAAAACATAAGTACTTTTACATTATTGTTAAAACTTTTTTGTATTTAATTTTCATATTTTTTTTACTTGTAACCAAATCGATACAAATTCATTTTGATAAATAACAACTTGAGAAATGATTTCAATATATGACATCAATAAAATGTAACAATATCATTTACATTGGCCCTACTGAGAAAATGGTAGCTTAAAAAAAATATGTTTAAATTTTGGCAATGGACAGTATTAATCAGTAGAGCTTGATAAAGATCTGCATAGCTCCATAAAATGGATCATCACTTTATGCTTTTTCAGTTATTATAGAGGCAGACTTTTGTGAAAATGCTAGTGCTTTTGATTTTATTTTGCCTTGGAATTGTAGCATTTGAGTCAAAAATACCAACAAAAACAATGAAGCCGAATTAAAACTTCTCCATGTTGTACGTTAGGCCGGATCGATTCATGAAATGTTGAAAATGACATCTTGTTATCGATTTGTCTTGTCATTCATTGGCCCGAGAAAAACGAATCTGGCGTTTTTTTGCGATTTAATGTCATTTGATGTTATTTGGTGTGTCAAAAGTGATTTTTTTTGTCAAAAATGACCATACTTCGGAACAAAACGCAAAATAAAGGCCATTTTTGGAATCAGCGTGCAAAAATACATTAAAAATGAGTTTTTTAAAAATTCAGTGTGTGAATTTTTCGGAATTTTTATTGGGCCCCTTTATGACAAAAATTTGATTTTGCGAAAGATCGCTATCTTCTCGGATTTGTAGGTCTATTTCATTGACACGCAATACAAAATAATGTAAAAATAAGACATTTAAAAATTAAAAAAAAAATCAAAAAAAATTCAAATTTGAAATTTTTTCTTTTCAATTTTTGATGGAAATAAATATATTTTACAAATTTTATTTTAAAAAAAAAAAAAACATACCGCGTTAATTTGAAGTGAATTGAAAGCAAAAAATCGTGATCAATAGCAAAATTCTGATCATGTATGACAATTTTGGTGAAATTTTTGTATGTTTTGTCAGTAACTTCGGTATGAATTGTCATTTCTGGGGGAAAATCGGGCGTTGAATCCGAATCAAGATTTAAAAATGAGCTACCGTCTGTGAAAAACCACAATTTCCTCGAAATTTTGTGAAAAATTGGTTAAAAAGTGCATTTTTTGGGTTGATTGATAATTTTTGATATTTTCAAGGCCAGATTCGGATTCAGCGCAAAAAAATACCCTAGAAATGATGGTGAATTCGATTCAAAAAATATCTGCTTCATACACTTTTTTTCGTTCGAAAGTCAAAAAATGACCCAAAAAATGACATTTTAATTACAATTTTAGCCAGCCGGTCCGAATTATTTTTTTCTATCTAATGATGCAAGTTGGATAGTTTTGGTCTATAATTTATTTTAAGCACTTGAAGGCAATGATCCAACATGTTTGAGAGATTTGGGCCACCCTAATGAACATAATTCTTGAAAAAAGTAATATATTGTCATTATAAAGTTATCAGACCAATATGAATATTGAAGTTGAAGAAAATCAAGAGATTATCGTATCACCTCAGAGCAGGACGGTGCATACGGGAAGAAATTATGCCACACCATTTCACTCATACACTAACATATGACGCCATAAAAAACATAAATACATAGAATAAATCATTATGAATTGGATATATTTAATATAAGAGTATTTTGCCTTAATTTCCGAGTGCGTTTAAATGTTGTTTGCGTATTGTTATTGATAAAGTTTGTCAAACTGAAAAACAGTACCGCTTTGGGATCGAACCAGGTAATGTGAAGCTTATATCGAAGTTGTTTCAATGTCAGAATTGGCTTGCTTATATTCAGACCAGTTAATCTGTTGTCTGAATGTTGTCTTGAACGTGAAAAATTGACTGGTTGACAGCACTGCTAATAAGTCTTTGAATTAATCTGAAACTATTTTTTTCTTAGTTCCAAATCGTCAATATTTCTGTCAGTCTTCATGTAGACAAATTGCACGATCAGTATTATTTGCAAATATTCTATAGAAATGAAAATGAGACTCTATCACCGCAAAATGGGCGATTCTATCACATTCATTTCTACTACAAATGTTGGTGAAGAATGTTGAGTAAATGAATATGAACACAGAAAAAAAAACACCGGATATTAAAGTCATGAAATGTTTTTATATAAAATTACATGCTTTACAATTCTTGCACACTATCAATTATATTGAAAACAAAAATCAATTGTCAAACCACGACATTGAAAATTCGTCGTCAATTCGTCGGTTTTCCTTCATTGATTCATTGAATAATGAGCATGTCGTCAACGTGATTATATCAACGTCAACGTCTTAATAAATAATATTAACGTGAAAAATATGCTTAATTGCATCAGATTTGGACAAGCACAAGCAATTAATAAAATTGAAACGTTTGCGATATTCAATCTATTGTTTTGATATACGTGATGAATTCAATATAAATTATTATTGTCTCATGTGCAGAAAAGGTTTTTATTTTCAATTCACATTGATTTCATAGAATATACTAAAAAAAAATATTTTAAAAAATCCAAACAATTCGGTGTTTTCTCCTTTTTTTATATCAACTATTATCGATATCGATTTTGAATCAACTTCATTTGCAGCGTCACCGTTCATCGTGTATTTTGATGAAAATCTCTCACAATAAACAATAATTATTTAAAATGCTTTGCATCATTAGATTCATTACAGCAATTGTTTTAAGTGAAATTTACGGCTTTTATATGAAAATGAAATGAGTTACTGATTAAAAGAATGTTATGAATGAACTGAGTGTTGCAGTTTGAATCAATCGCATGCCGAGCGTGCGAACACGATTTGAAGGGCCTCATTAATAGACATTATTATTCTATAGAGCGATATCTGTTTTGTTTTATCGTTTTCGTCAAGGTTTTTGTGTGTTACTCTTTTATTCACGAATTCAATCAGTCACTGGCTCTGTGCGGTCGCAAAAAAGAAACGTGTGCATTAAAATTGCGTAAACAAGTCTGCTGTCAGCTGGTTAAATTGTCGCACACAAAAGTTCATTCTACGAATCAGTTTTGTCGACACATTCAATTTTATCCACAGGTGAAAAAACATTTGTAATCATTCACCACTCGGCCGTAATACAAAACAGCTTTTAATTTCTTACCGGTTAACGATTTTGGATTTTCATGTAGATCAGTCGTGGCTCTGACCTTATCAATTCAATAACATTCGAAAATCAACGTTTCGTGTACTATGTTTTGGAAAATCGTGGTGGTTTTGTTTTCGGTATTTGTATTTTCAACGGCAAAATCGTCAATTAGAAGGAATCAAAGTGCATATTCGGATGAACCACAATTAATATTTGCGCATGTTGTGAGTATTTCACAAATTTTTGATTTAGTGTATTTTTTTAAAAGTAACGAAAAAGTATAACAAATTATTTGTGAACAAGTTTTTTTTTTGATTTATTTGCCTAGAATCTGAAACAATTCCATATTATCTTTTTAAATTAATTTAATGTCTTCTAAAGATACATCGCCATGGCGATCGAAATCCAATACGTAGCTACCCGAATGATCCGTGGAAGGATGAAGAACAATTTTGGGAAGAAGGTTTTGGATAAAATGAAGAAAAAAACGAATCTTAAATCTAATTTTCATTTTTTTATTTATTTATTAGGTTTCGGACAACTGACCAACGTAAGAATGTGAACGAAATATAAGGGTAACATGAACTTAATTTAATTTGATATATTTTTTTTATAGATTGGAATCAATCAAGAGTATGAATTGGGTACATATCTGCGAAAACGATATGCATCCCTTCTTGGAGACGGCGGTTATTCCAACGATAATGTCTATATTCAAAGTGAGTGTACAGTGAATGTGTTTTTAAATGTAAGAGAAATAAAATGTGGTTTTTTTAGGCACTGATGTAGATCGTACTTTGAATTCAGCACAAGCTGTTGCGGCTGGCCTTTTTCCACCTGAAAACGATCAAATTTGGAATGCAGGTACTTAATTAAAATAATTGGCAATAAATTCATAATTTTAAGGTATTTTCAAACGCGATTATTCGCTAATTTCTTGTTTCGTTGAATTGTTCGATTCATAAAACAGATTTACTTTGGCAACCGATACCGATTCACACAATTCCAAAAGAAATGGATCACGTATTATACGCTGGTCGGCCATGTTCACGTTATCAACGTGCAATGCGAAAACATTTACAGTCTTTAGAATACACGACCCTCATGGCAAAACACAAACAATTGTTTGATTATTTGCAAGAGAATGCCGGCATTCAAATTCACTCACTAGATGACGTCGACATTTTATACAATACCCTCTGGATTGAGCAATTAAAAGAAAAATCGTGAGTTAAATTTTTTTAATTCATTTTTGATGGAAAATAGTAAGATTTTGTCATTAATTTTATTTGAAATGATTTTCAAATTGATAATTTTCAGACTGCCATTTTGGACGGATGAAGTTTTTCTGCCTGGCAGTGATTTTGAAATGCTTGCATATCTCAATTTCCGATTGGCCACCAATACAACTGAAATGGCACGTTTAACTGTCGGCTTTTTAATTCGTGATATTCTGGATCGGTTTTCAAGCAAAATTGAATCAACATTATTGCCAAATCGTTCTCTACATATTTACTCGGCACACGATTCAACGATTGCGAATTTTTTAAATGCAATCGGTTTATTTGAGGTAATTTCTCTTTGTGATTTATAAAATAAAGTTCATTTTGAAATGCTGATGAAAATCTGTTTAATACTTATAGTTGCACAATCCGCCATATGCATCAAGTCTTCACATCGAATTATACAAATTGAACGCTGATCACTACATGCAAATATTCTACCGAAATTCATCAGACGAAAATCTACAGCCACTGGAAATTCCATTATGTGGACAAAATTGTTCATTGGAAATGTTCAGAAGTATTTATAGTGAAATAATACCAACCGAAACATTTGAAGAAGAATGCGAATTACCATTCTATTTGGAAATCTTGGAGGGAAGTAACATTTGTATATCAAACGAATGTAAGTGATCATTTTTACCAACTGCTTTTGAGTGTCAACTTAACAGAAAATATTCATTCTACTTTTAGGGTTCGTCTCAATAATGTGTTTCGTGGTAATGTTACCAATTATGATAATTGTGTTATGGAGAGTATCTTCGAGCAAGAGAGGGAATATCGCTTTGGAAAATGATAATAATAATATGAAATATCTATAGCGAATTTCAGTACAAAATATTCATGCAGTTTCTTTAACAATAGAACACATTCGGTTCTATATAAATTTCAGCCATTGTCATTATTACATTTAAGCATTTAATTTCGTGTTACTAACTATCCCGTAGTTCTAAAAATAGTCACCGAACGGTGTTTTGAAGTACTGATCCTGCATTTCGTCATGCACTTATACTCGAACTAATAATAACGTATTTGCAATAAATTTGTTGTTTTTAAATGAAATTGACAATATTTTCGTTTATTTAAAAAAAATCGATAAAATTTCGATTGTCGTCAAGCAATATGTCAAAAATGTGTGTGTAAAATTCTTTAAAAAATCGTTATTTTAATTTTTTTTTAACGTACAAGTCGCATTCGTGGCAGATGTGTTTGGGTTTGGTTCGGATTCCAGTCAACAGATGTCACATGTTTCGTTGCTACACACTAGTTGATATCGATTATGCGTGTGTATTTGTGAAGAAAACAAAACGCATTCACACACAGCTGGCCTTACTATTGCCATTTCACTTGGTGTACAGTCCAACAAGCATGCAGAGAGATAAAACTCAAGTTGATAAGTAAAAATGTTCAGTGTGTATTGAACATATTGTTGTATCAATTGCCAAAACAAAAACCAAAGCAGAAAAAAATCATTGTTTATTACTCCAGTCCCGCATCACTTTTACGTTCAGTCTGAATTGTGGTGTAGTAGCAATATGTTCTCATTGCATTTATTTTAACATATTTACCAAAATTTTGTATTATTTTCATAAATTTCACATTGTTTCATGAATTAAAAAAGATTCCTTAAGTTTCACGCAAAATTACATAATGCTAGAGATTAGGAAATGCGTTGTGATTGTGTTATTATTGTGCGTTAATTCAATCAAGTGTGAAATCGATGATGGTTCGAAACAAGGCCAACTGGTTTTCGCACATGTGGTAAGTGAAATTTAATACTTTCCGTGTTCCGCGTATTGACTTTGAATGTGATTTTATGACAATCGGTGTTTTATATTTGTATTTTTGTTGTAAAGATTTACAGACACGGCGATCGCACTCCGGTAGACCCGTACCCAAATGATCCGTATAAGGACAGGAAATATTGGGAAGAAGGTTTGGGATGAAATAAATAAAAACTTAAATTCAATTTTAAATCAATTTTTTTTTATTTATTCATTGATTAGGTTACGGACAACTTACCAACGTAAGTTTGATCATGAACTTTGTTTTCACTTTATTTCGCCGTAGAAAAAAATGTGTAATTCAATCTCTTTGCGTATGTAATTTAGGTGGGAAAAGAGCAACACTACCAATTGGGTCAATTCTTCCGAAAAAGATATCGTAAACTTCTTGAAAATGGCAATTATTTACGAGATTTTATTTACGTTCAAAGTAGGTCAATTGTTTTCCTTATAAACACGATTTTTTTGATTAAATCTGAAATTGTTTTTTGTCAATAGGCACGGATGTAGATCGTACATTGATGTCGGCGGAATCGAATTTGGCTGGACTTTTTCCACCCGAGGGCAATCAAATATGGGATAATCAAATAAAATGGCAACCAGTTCCTATTCATACAATACCCGAACAACTGGATGGAGTTCTGGCGTCAAAACGGCCATGCGCACGATATACGATGGCCGCAAAGAAATACCAAAAATCACAAGAGTTTCAAGACTTGCTCAATAAGTACAAATCATTGTTTCAGTATTTAGAACAAAATTCCGGTACATCGATTAAAACGCTCGATGACGCACAGTATTTGTACAATACCCTCTGGATTGAAAATTTGAAAAATTACACGTGAGTCAATCGTCACATTTTTCATTTAATTGGATTGAAAATGTTTCTATATATGATTTCAGTTTGCCGGAGTGGACGAAAAAGATTTTCCCTGGCGGTGATTTGCAATGGGTTGCAGATCGGTCATTTCAAGTGCAGACGAATACACCCGAATTGGCTCGATTGAAATCCGGTTTTTTGCTTCGCGAAATGCTGGACCGTTTCGACCAAAAAATTGCATCAAAACTCAATCCAGATCGTGGAGTGTGGGTGTACAGTGCACATGACACAACCGTTGCCAATATTTTGAATAGTCTTCAATTGTTTGAGGTAAATCAGTTTGAACATAATCAACAATAATCAACTGCTTTATTTACATGTCAAAGTTGAATGGCGTTGACCGAACTTTGAACTCAATGCTTAAATTAAAATGACGATAAGAAAATTGAATTTTATTTATAGCCACCACGTAGTCCACCATATACAGCAACTGTTCTCTTTGAATTGTATAAGAAAGGCGATAGCTACTACATTGAAATTTTCTATAAAAATTCGACAAACGAGAATCTGTCGCCTTTGAACATGCCAACGTGTGGAGTGAGATGTTCAATAAGGGATTTTCGACGAATTTATGAGACTGTGATCCCAACGGAATCATTTGAAAAAGAATGCGAAGTATCACTATTGTCTTTGACTTATGAAGAAGTCGAATATCGTGGACTTGATGGAAGTAAGTTAACGATCACTTCATTATTCCATTTTTATAGCCTTTATTCACAAGAAACTAAATTGAAATATTGTAAATTTGTTTCTAGGTTGGCTTGCACTAACTTTGCTGTTGCTAGTTGTACTGGCAATTGTTCTCATGGCATGGAAAATGTTTCAACAAGAACGAAACATGAGATGGTACCACCGAATCTAAGACGCGCACTCGTAATCTCATCATTTTCAATTGATTTCACAAGATGCCATACATAAAAAAAACAACAACCAATTCATTTAAATCGGAGCTTAGATATTTTTTTTCATTATCAATGCGAGTCATACATTGTATAATTTTTCGTCAAATATGACTGTTACCACCGTTTATCAATTAAATATGTTTGTATAATATAATAGAAAATAACGTTTTTTTTCTTTTGATAAATAAATACTGTTATAACACTATATTTATAGCAATGATAAAAGTGAATAAAAATTCAAGACAACCGTTTATTTTCACTCTTGATCTTTATTTGTCGTTACTTGATAATTACAATTTAAACATCAATAAGACACTTATGGAATGGACTTTTACATATTTGCTCAAAATTTGTATAAAAAAAAACTATATTCATCTTATCTCAAACCATTCACCTCAAAAGAGGTGGATACGAATATACGAGATTCATTCATTGAACACTGGACGGATTCAATCTATATGTCGTTCAACGATTAGGTGAACAGATTAAAAAAAACTGGAGTACTTTTGCATTTTGTCGATTTAAAACTTATCTTATGTCTAATGTAAAATGTAAGTCGATGGCATTACAATATTCGACGCGATACTGTAAGTTTGATGGTTTTAAATGGACGGAAATCGATATTTTTTCAATTTTTGAATTTTTACCACTAACGAACGACGAATATGAATTTTTCAAATTTAGCAATCTCTAAATTTTGTTTGGTGTGATTTAAGGCAACACATTTCTTAGTAGAACAACTAAAACTGGTAAGGACATTGCCATCGTCAATGTGAGCGGTAACAGAATCGTTGAGGAACTACGAACAAAATCCCAATTGAATACTTTGATGAAATTCTCGTTATTTGACCAAGGATATGAGCCATCATCGAAATACATCGGACATTGATCACCTGAAAGAAAATCATTTTTGTTAACAGAAACGTAGTGACAACGAAGGCACATTCAAATAAGGTCGATGAGGGCAATTACTTGAGAGAAATTGAAAATAATTGAACAAAAATTCAATATATTTTTCAGTTATTTTCAATTTATCAAAAACCAAAAAAAAGTCGAGATGAAAACTTACGCTCTCTTTCATATTCAGTCATATCAAGGGCAACGACAGCTCCTTCAGTATAATTCCATGATGTTACATCTTGTTTGATATGGCAAAAGGCACCAACGGCTTGTGATATAAGCACTCGATTCAAATCAGCTCTTTGATACACCCAGCATCGATATTTCTGAAAGAAAAATAATCATACCGTTTACAGAATTACGTTTATACTTGAGAACACCGAAAAAAATTGAATTCGGAGCAAATAACTCACCGAAAGTGGATCCAAATCATCGTAGGTGATTAAGTAGGATTTCAAATTCTCTTTGAAAAATCCAATGCATCGCAAAATATAATCGGGATCGTGGTAGATATCAACTGGTCGACCCAAGTGATCCACGGACAAGCAGTAGTTTTCATCAATCATGACCTCTTTTTGATCAGTGCCACACACGGAAAAATCGGATATATTTTGTTTGCAACGAATGTCTGGCCGAGGACTAATAGTCACACCACCTAGAATACTGTTTCGTAGAAAGAAAGAGAGAGAGAGTGATCAAATGTTAAGATTTATATTAAACAAAAGATGATGGTTCATACCGTGTTTTGAATGGATGTTCGCCTCTTTGTGTAAAGTTAAATTTTCCGGCCACAGGGCACCTTACAGGAACTGGATTTTTTGCTGAAATTTATCAAAAGAAAACACGTTGATAGAATATCATGGTTTTTTTTTTCAATAACCGACATCAGATTTATCAACAAAAACTTGATTTTTGTCTTAACCTAATATCGTAATAATTAAACAATAAATGGTGTATTTACCCAAAAGTAGATCATATTTCCATTCTTCTCGATTTGGAAACTGTACCCACGAGCAAACGGTACTGAAATCATCTTTAATCACAGCCAAACCACGTCGGAATCGAATGATATTGTGATGTCTCGGTACGAAATCGTAGCATACATAATCCTTTTGGCTGAAATATGTACAAGTGATATTGTGTTAGTAAACATTCGTTGACAATGTCATGTTAACGATGGTAATTCGAGAAGCGAATATCTAAAGTTGTTGAAAACAATAAATTTGTTATACCATCCATCAACCGTAAGCCGTGCCATCATGATGCGCGTATCTCTTTGTTCTTTGCAAACATAAATGGTGCGTCGATAACGTGCTTTGTCTGGATAGTAAGTTTCAATCATGTGAGTTTCATTAATGAAAACATCAGCATCAATATTGGCCGTATTAACCCAATCGCCGCTAAAATTTTGTGGCAACCGACAGCCGGGCTCAACGACTTCCGCTTTCACTGGCGTGACTCGCATTCTTTCCGGGCTCTTCTCAACCGTTTTCAGTGTGTTACTATGATGATGTATAAAATAAAATGAAATATGTTTTGTTTTTAACCAGATATGTTTATAGTTATGGCTGAATAAAAACAAAAACACTAAAGTTAAATTGCACAAAAAACGAGACACTTAACTTTTGTGAATGTTCAACCTACTTTAGAGCTACTTTTAATAAACCACAAAATAAAATGGCCAATAAAATGCGGTACTCACCACTCAGCCGTAATTGAAACACCAATGTAAAGATCATCATCACGATTCTTCAAGAAGCAACGATATTTTTCATCTTTTCGACTTTCTTTTGTGTTTGCCACAGCAAAGTAATGATTTTTACCAATAAACCAATCACCCAAACAACTGTATTCGACGACACCATTGAATGTACCTGTCATTCCCTGGCATTGTTTGTATGTGATATTGAATTTTTGATTTGTTATCAAAAATTGTGTACCGGCCGTTTGACATGATCGAATTTGTGCATCGGGATGGTCACATTCACCCGTAAAACGGAAACGATTCTAAATCAAAGAAAAACTCAGTCACTCACTGTGCGAATGGATTAATACGACAATCAAGAAACAAACCTGATATGTAAATTGCCAGACACCTTCGAGCGACGAACGACAATTGATTGGAATGTAATTTTCATTGAACAGCGTAATTAATTGTTGATCATTGTTAATGCCGTGGCATACACGTTCAACCGTTGGTTCCTCGCCGCTTTCCAGTCCAACACATGGACTCTCGATTTTTTCAAATACGTTCAATGTTCGTGGATACGTCTTAACACAATGATAGCAATTTTCAACTTTTGATTTAAAAACAAAGGTATAGTCGGCACCATCTTTTAAAAATGTAACACATTCACCGCGATGCGACATTGATATGTCGTCAATGACTGTCTGTGTTGGATTGCCCAGTTCCCATGAGAACCATGTACCTCGTAATATCATTGGCATATGGCATTCTCCGTACGCTTGTTGAACTGTCCAAAAGATAAAAACATACAATTCCATTCAATATGCAATCAAAAATAAACGCTTTGAAATTCTAATTAAAACATGAGTAACTTTAGCCATTTCAGGGGTGTGGCTTAGTTAAAAACTAATGTAAGCACCGTATAGTTTTGTTTAATAAATATAAACTTACCATAAAAAATGTTTACAACTTGAAATAGCAACACTATTCTCGGTAACATGTTGTAATAAATTGAAACATATATAAAATGTCGAGGGTAAAATTAAACGAATATTAAAAGAAAACAATTTGATATGATGGAAACAACAAACAATTAGTTGCTGGTGCGACTCTTTAAACTATGACTGTACAAATGTCATACACACACATTAACGTATATGACAATATGATATTATTATTGTGAATGGGGCTTCACATTGTGAATGCGAATCGACATTTTTAGTGCTGTCCTCTATGGCTCATCGCACAAAAATTACGATTATTGGTTTTTTATGTGATATTTTGTCATTGATATGAAACGTAAATAATACGTATTTATGTATTTGGGGTTTGATTGTATTTTTTTACTCGCTCTTCACTCAGATTTAAAATCCTCGTGCTAAAAATGGATTTAAAATGTGATCTTTTTTTTAAGAGTTGAACCCTTTCCAAAATGGGATTCAATGATTCGGGGAAATGTTGAGGTTTTGTAAGTTTATTGTTCTACGGACAAAAGGCTAAAGATATTAAGTAGTCATGCAATCCGATTGTAAGCCCCACATCAACGGGTGGAAAATCTTGTAAAAAAGGCAAGACTTATAAAATGAAACAAAAAAAGGAGACTTTAAAATCTGCCTAATCTAGTTCATCGCATCGAACGATATGTACTGTGCTGCAACTATTTCAACTTTTGTGATTCGTTTAGATCGTGTCTATTCGTAACATTCATTCGAAATGCACGGTACAAATACAGTCATACAAATAAAATACAATGAAGCAAATAAAATGGGCTCTTCTCTAAAACTGCTTGTGGATAGATTTTATTATATATGGTTCGAAAAAGTAGAAGAAACATACACACACGAAAAGGAAAAAATATTATTCAAAATGTACATGCTCAACGGAGCGAGAGTGTAATTGAGATACGATAAGAATCCCGTACAAATATTTTCAAGTAAAACCTTTGAACTCTCTTTCGCTCTCCATCTATATCTTGTGTATATGCCCATCCCCCCTCAACATCGAATGTGTGGATTCAGGCTCTTTCGGAAAAATCATCGTAATCCTTTGAGTTTTCGGTAGGTCGTGCATAGATTTTTCGGCGTTGCGTATACGTGTTGGTGTGTGAGAGCGATGCTATCGCATGGTATGCCGAATTTCTTTTTCCGATGGATACTAGTACATTTTGACTTTGCTTGGGGTATGAATGCATATCATTGTTTCGTTCGTTCTTTCCGATGGTGACCCATGTATGTTGTGTATTTGCGCCATTCGTATTCAAAACAATGCGCATATTTAACTTTTGATACTACCCCAGTTTCAAGTTAGTCACCTTTTGACTGTGTATGAGAGCGCCCATTTTATTCATGTAGTTGTGCACAGGCACGGCAGTTGCTATTGTTGTTGGCTATGCTGGTGATACTGGTGGTTCTGCGTGCTTTTACAAATATTCGCATCTATATAGAGCACCAAATCGAGAATCTATAGTATATACTGTTGTGTTTTTTTGGATGTGTACAGCAAATATATATACACACACTGTGCGCTATCTGATTTTGATGATACTTCAGCGACAGTCTCCAACCGCGCTACGCGAAAGAGAGAGGGCGAATGAGAAACATGTTTTTACTGCATTTTAATACAAGTTCACACACAACTGACGCTATGGAAAATTGTGTTGAAATATAGAGTGCGAATAGACGTTGCCAGCATACGATAAAACGAATCGAAACGGAACACAACCATTGACGATTACGTCGACATAATCTCCCCTTTGGCAACGCAAACAGTCATTTCCATATAACACCAAAGTGTGTATGTTCTCATACATCTGCATTTTCCATTGTTTTGTTGGTTCAATTAAAAGCGATCGGACGACCGTATTAAGCAAAAAAAGAAACACACACACACCAAATCGAAGGGAAAAAACACAGTATCGTGGATTTTTCATCACAATTGAAGATAGAAAGGAAAAAGTTGCAAGCAAGAGAAAACACAGCGAGTGTTCAAGTCATAATGTGTTGGCGAATGGTTTTGGTGGTGCGATTTTCAGTGCAGCTAACGACCGTATGAACAGACGAATGTATGAAGTGAACATTGAAGCGAGACACCACATGAAATACAATCAAGCGAAAAATACCGAGAGCAAAAGAAATCAACAAAAAAAGTGAACAAGTGAAAAAGAATGTCATATACACAAATGGAAAATTGCATAGACAGCAATTTTTCGTTGTAAAATATTTTTTCCGTTTTCAATACGTGTGTGAGCGAGATTTTTGTTCTCACATTGTTGTTCACTGCGTGTACATTGGACACTCTCTGTGTGTTATATTTTTTTTTGTGTTGACGGTGGCACACTCAGTGCGAATATCAGTGTGTATTGAACGGTCGAAAAGTGTATATTGAAAAATATTTTTGTGCTGATTTTAGTCCGGTGGTGTGTGTACGCATTGTTTCATTTTTTATGTTTCTGTTCGGTTTGCCTCTATAGGTTTTCAATTCCCAAATTGCTGAATCTCGCTCTCGGTTTTTTTTTTCTTCATCAACAATCTAAGGGAATGTAACTCTGCATTTTGCTGCGTTTATCACTTGATTTGTTTGCGTTCAAACAACAATCCATAGCTGCAACAGTATTTCTAATCGTTCCATTCCAAATCGAGCATACAGTTTTGGGATTTGGACGAAGGAAAAAAAACATACACACACAAAATTGGTGATAGCAAGACTCTAAACTCATTTTTTTCCTTCTCTTTTTTGTGAGTCGAATTGACACAGAGACTTCGATCGAACGATTGATACAAAACAGGCTAATAGAATGGAATACAATAATAATGAAGTTAACCCGAAAATTGAAGTGAATCGAAAAAGTGAAATAGAATCCGATAAACGTGTTTGTGTCGTGCACGACATCCAATAAATTGAGAATTGAAGACGCTTTTTCTCATCCTTACACCAGTGTATTTGGTGTGTGTTTTTTTCTTTTCAATTGTCTTTTTTCTATTCTGCCTCGCTCAATTCGATATTTCGCATACCATTTGAGATTGTGTCTCCTCCTTTTTAACTCAGCTTATCAATAAAAGCGTTTGAAGTGAACGAAGAACATAAAAAAACGGTAACACATCGTTTACAAATTCATCGGCTACGACCACTTACGGCAAACAAACGAAAAAAAAAGAAAAAGAAAAAAAAACACACACAACATCTGCAATAAAATTGGAAATTGGCCCCGTCGACATTGCCGAAGAGTGAAAAGTGTGTGATGAAGTCAAAGAAAGTGTTGCCGATCTATATGGTCTATCGTTGTCGATGAAGTTGCATCGATAATTTCGGGTGTCGAATTACAGTTTAACGTCGCTAACATTTTCTCCCATTTCAGTCTTTCGCTCCGGTTCAGTGTTGTGTTGCGCGAAGCGAAAGAATGGCGTTTTTAATATTAAACTCTATACGAGGTTACAACATTCTCTAGAACATAAAAATGAACGAGTTCTAAATTCTTTTGCTCTAATTAAACATTTTGGTTTCATGGGAACATTTTGTGGAACACAGTACGCCCGCAACCAGAAAATATATATTGGGTTACCGTATCGATTCCTGTAAACATAATTTTCGTTTGAAATACCTCGAATCGAAAGTAAAGCGAAAAAAAAGGAACACTTTATTGAAAAACATTTCACGTTGAACAATGTAAATTTTTATCAATACAGTGTATCGAACCAATTATGAGAACAAATTTCGTGCAGCAAATTTTCGTGTGCAAAAAGGTTCTAGAGCAAACGGTTGAGGAAAATAAATAAATAAATAACAAGAGACGATCAAAAGAGTGAGTGGCAGAGAGTAAAGTGGGGAGCAAAGGAAATTTAATATACCAGAAGCGTATTAGTGGCCATTGTGGAGTGACATCGAGAGTTCATTTAAATAAAGTGTGTATATGTATCTCGAAGTAAATCTTGTGCGCGTTCATTGTGTGTACAAAAGTCGAGTGTATGTTGAGTTCATTGAATACAGAAGAACAAATGAGCGAAGAGAACGATAGAGCGTTGAACAAGAGAGCGAGAGAAGAAAAAAAAAAGGTTTCCGAAGGTCTATTTTCAATAGTGCATGAATGAGTGATATCATCTAAAGTGTTGTCATTAATGGTTTTGCTGTTTTTCGCTGTACACACAAATATATAACACTAAAATAACAATAAAATATTGTCGCAACGTAAAGTTGTCGACCCATCGAACGAATGGCAAAAAGTGGATTGAAGCCAAGAAATTGTTAGCTCCGGATTATTGGATATTATGAAATCGTAACCATAATTTGTTACGCTCTGCCACGGCACAATGTGATGGCACAATCAATTAGATCGAATGCAAGGATTACCATTATTATGCGTAATAAATAAAAATTTATTGACATAAAAAAACTAAAACTAAAGCAAAAACATAATTATTTACGGTAAAAGTGCTCTGTATATGTATGCATAGCGCGTAATGGGCCCCCGAACGTCATTCACTTGAAAAAGTTTTGTTTTGCGAAAAACAGAGTGAAAAAAAAGAGAAAGGAACGGGAAGAAACGGACGAAAGAAAAGGAATTAAAAAAGTGTTATCGCTCTGCAAGAGCTCAAGAGGAACGCGCCAAAGGGAAGGAACTGAGTTGTGATTAGACGAATCAAATTAGTCAAATGAGAACGTTAATTTTTGTGCATAAAACCTTAAACATTCTCGGGCTAAGTAAATATAAATAAAAACAACAAAAACAAAGACGAAGAAGAAGTGCGGTCATAAAGTGAAATCTCCAAACTATAAAAGAGAAAGAAAAGAATCATCGTGAAAAGTGAATGAAAAGAAAGAAAGGATCGCCCACGAAAAAAGGTTACCAACGATACACGTCAAAGATAAAAAGAAGCGAAAGAGAGAAGAGAAAAAAGAACATCTTGATATTCTGAGCTTTCACGTTGTTTTAACATTAGCATCGGCATCCAAAAAGCAGCTAATTTACATAAAAAAAACTGTTCCAACAAGGAAATCATGTATACGAAAAATGCGAAGCATTCGAACGAAAACGACAGTGCCGACATCGACATCAAATTCATCAGTTACAAAAAAAATAACAACAACAACAATAACCAAACGCAACAAAATTTTACCTCGAGAAAAAAAATCTAATTAAATTTCTTTGTGATGCTATTTAGAGATAGAGCCATTTCTCTTTGAGCGCACGAATCCGGACAATGGCTCTAATTAATTTGAATAGAAATGACTATGTTTTTACCATATTCATCATCATGCTGGTGGTTTGCGTACAGGCAAGCTCATACAAAGGTAGGTTTTGAAAATGACCAAGCGACAGGAGCGATGTGCTTTTGTTTTGAACCCATTAAAATTGCATTTAAAGTAGTAGAGAGAACGGTGTGCGGTAGAGAAATATACCAAGATATATAGAGAGATTGCATAAAGAAACGAGAAAAAAAAGCGAACGGCCGAGATTCGGAACGTGAGTGTAGAAGAAGAGAAAAAAAACTACAAAAATACGATATTTGTAAAATTTTATGCGGCACACAGCTGCGATTTTCCCCCGCAGCATGTTGCCAATTCGGGCCGAGTAACTATAGCTTAAGCCATTCAACATGCCCCTTGTTTATAATTTTATCATCTTTTTGGTCGTGATTCCGTTTTTCATCGTATTGAAATCTCTTGCCACTCTTTTTTTTCGTTCGACTGTGACAGTCAGCGCAAAAGATGTGAATGGATAACGTTTTAAGCCCATTTTTGGATTTCCTGAGAAAAGGAGCGCACAAAATGTGTGAAAGATGAAAAGTCTATAATGAATGTACGATAATAAGAGGAAAATGTGTGCAAAAAATTAAAGCAGATGAACGAAAAAAGTAGACAACAAAAAATAGAAGAACAAATAATTCGCTTTCAACTATGCTGTGCATTTTGAATATAAAACATCGTTCTTCCTTTTGCATTGAATAATTAAAAATTCTGTGCATTTTTTCTCTTTCTCTCTATTTTTTTCATTTTTTTTTCATTTCGTTGGTGTTTTGACGTGGTACTGGAATATTCTATCTTGACCATTTCAAACATTGTGTATGTGTGTGTGCACAAACGGAAAATGCCATAAATATACAGACAGTGGATACGGAACGGGCAAAAGCGGCAAAGGCAGTACATCATTCAATTCACAAAATCGTATTATGTCATCGGATTCTGCTTTATTTACGACAAGGAATAATACAAAAGTGATTGCTCAACGTGGCGGCCTAGCTATTTTACCGTGTGCGGTAAAGTGGAATCCGACTGCGACGGTAAGTTATATCAAACACAAATATAAATAGGAAAGATAACAAAAAAAACGTAGGTAGCAAAAAATATATCACATATATACTGAGAGAGACTGAGAATCTAGCGAAGCGTTCACAATTTGAATCCTTCCCGTTTTTGCCATATCTTCGTCTCTTCGGGCGCACTTGATGTGTTTGGTGTGCGCTCAACATTTGATACGGCATTATAAATCACACATAAATTTTGTTCATGCATCAAATAGCACAAACGAAAAAGAAACAACACACAGCAACAATGCTGAGAAAATGTATAACGACAACAATACCACCACCATCAGTAGCAGCAACAGAAGCAACAAAAATTTTGAAACAAGAATAACATTTCGACGTAGCGGGCAAGAGTGTAGAAGATGACAGAGCGAAAACTATTCGTCTATGTGTCGTGGCACAGGCATAAAATATTCAAAATATGCACCGGTGTTATATGGTTGTACATGTTGAGTACATGGGCACGTGCAACAGCCAACACAAAAATAAATGTCTCATAGACGGTGAGAAAAGCGAGAAAGCGACAAAGATACCGAAAGTGTTGTTCAACATGTACCCTTTGTTTCTTTGAGTTCAATCAGCGATATATATATATAGTTTTTTTTTTTCATTCTTCGCTCTCGAAGAGCCACTTTTACGTGTCGACTGAGTGTACATGTTTTCGATCCAGTTCGACAGGCACACGGTGTACATGCACATTTTCTCTCGTTCTCTTTCACACGAATGATTACAGGAACATCAACAGCAACAACATTAGCGCACCCAGCGCATTTTCCAAAGGAATCAAGCAGTCGTAATTAATTCATTTGTCGACAATAAATCAATGAGTGTTTATGTGAATCTTATGTTTTGTTACCATATATTCAGTTTTCATTTTCTATTTTAACTTGTAAATGAATTGCTTTCTGGCATCGTCAATAAATCCAGCGGCAATATAGTAGCACAGAGAGACATACACGTTCACCAACGTATACATTTTGTGTTACTGTATGGCGTTGCATTTACATTGTGTGTCACCACATCTTTCTCTCTTCAATATTATTCAAATGAATTTCCTATTCAATTTGTCTGTGCTAACGTATTTATGTTTGTTCGTTTTTGCTTTTGGTTACTCGTTTCGCTTGCAGGTATCATGGATCAGAAGAAGAGACTTTCAATTACTTACGGTTGGTTTATCAACATACAGTTCAGACGATAGGTTTCTCGTTGAACATGCCCGACATATGGGACATTGGTCATTACGGATCAAATCGGTTCGTGATGATGATCGAGGACTTTACGAGGTACTATTAATGTACATTTATTACGCACACTTTTCTGCCACATTCACATCGGTAATCTTTTTTTATTACAGTGCCAATTATCCATTCATCCAACTCAATCGATATTCATTGAACTTAAAGTTGTTGGTATGTCCTCCTCCTTTTTATCAATGTTTTCATTTCACTCTCTCTCTCTCTTTTATCATAAATTAGATTAAGTTTGTATACAGTGTTTGCACGTTTTGAAAGCGTATAAGATACTTGAATTGATTTTGTTAAACACATTAAATAGACGAATCATTTTTTATGCCATATCATTTGTGATTTGTTACCCCCTTTGTATCATGAAATAATCGCATTCTCCTTTAGTCAAATAACGTGTACAAGTCATTTAAGTCAGTTGAAAAAAGTACCGAGACGAAGATTTATCGTTCATTTTTGTCCTTTTTCACCATTAAATCGTGTGCGTCTTAAGTTTATCAACACATTTAATAGGATTTCCTCTTTCGTTTCGTTTCTTTTTTTTATTATCTTATCTTTCTCTCAATGCGTTTTACATTAAAATAAAATGAAATTGTGCAGAAGCGGTTGCCGATATAATCGGAGCTCCGGATATCCACGTAGATGAAGGATCAACACTGCGCTTAGAATGTAGACTAAGAAGGGCAACCGAGAATCCTGCTTTCGTTTTCTGGTAAGAGCTTTTTATCCTCATCACATTTTTTGCCGTATTTTTTTTTATTACACTCCACGTACTTGCACTTGATACATTTTTAAAAAAAGAAGCATTTTTTGTTCGGCCCAACATTTTGTAACATACAAAAAATAATGTTCCGTCAAATCAGTACATGATCGATTTTCATTTATTGAATCAAGCAAACATAAAAAAAGTTTTAATTTATCTATGTTTTTCATTACTTTTTTTGTGTGCTATTGCCGTTTCAAACGAACTCAATCTAGGTACCACAATACAAAAATGGTTAACTATGACACACACAATGGATTTTCAGTGTCTTCCACATTATTACAACCATTGGATGAACCGTATGAATCGAATGCGGCCAGTGTCAATGGAAAACATCCCCCAAATGCCACCATTACACCGACAAATAAAAATGCGCCAATATCGAAAACTAAAAAAACTACCAACTCACCAACGCAATCAATTAGTATACTTACCATAAATGAAGTGAGTTTTTTGCATAAGGGCAATTACACTTGTGCACCATCGAATGCAAAGCAAGCCAGCATTACGGTTCATGTTTTAAGAGGTAATATTAATGTACATTCCAAAGCTATTAAGCACATTTCTATTGCGCGTTCATTGTTATTCTTTTTCATCCACTCATTCGTTCAATTCCTATCAAATTTTTTGTTCGTCCATTCCTTTACTCTCTCTCTCTCCCTCATTCTCCCCCATTTCCACCAACCAATCTCGCAATCACCCCAAGCACATATTATCGCCAAAGCTCTATCACTCTACAACTCTCATTCACATATACATATTATTAATTTTATTGAATCGATTTTGGTTTGGCATATGTTTCGGTCCGCTCTTTTCATGTACTTACTTATTTTCACATTCATTCATTTCAGTCTCTCCATTTATTCGTTATGCTATTCGTACATTTACATTATTTTTGTGCTATAATCTGGCAAATTACATAATTTCTTTTTTTTTTGCTCGCTCTCGCCACTTCACGTACTTCAAATTTTTGCTCGTTCTCCCAGAATTTTCGATATATTTGACCGTTTGTATAATGTTGTTGTGTATTTTTTTCTCTCTTTTTTCCGTCGATTTTTTTCTTTTTGCTGCAATGTCTTTTGTGTACCATCCATGGCTCGGCACTACCATTCGGGGGATGTTTTTTTTTTTTTTCAACGGAATTTATTGTAGATGAAAAACCGGCAGCAATGCAACATGCAAATGGAAGCATAACTACCGATGAAGATATTAAATCAAACTCTAGACGTTCTCAGTTACCAATGAAATCAAAGCATATCCTATTAATATTTATTTTAGTCTCTGTTATAAAATATGTTTATAGATAAAAAAAAATTTACAACATTTTTGTGTTCGAAAAAAAATTATATATATATATATTGCGGAAATGTTTTAATGCTGCACGGCCAAACCGCAAAATAGTAGTGCAACCGAACATCAGCAACAGCAGCAGCCAACAATAATAACAACATACAACCACTACGCATCACATAAAATATGTATGCCATTGTGGAAGTAACGTAAAAAAAGAACCTAAAAACATTAAATAGCAAATCTGACTGACGACGATTAAGTAAATGAAAGAGAAAAAAACACTATATATATAAAAAAGTAAATATAAGAGCCGGACAGCTAAATTGAGATGGCAAATACAGAAGATGAGTGTGAGATAGAGCGAAAAGAAACACATCACATTAAAAGCACATACAGGATATATGCCATAAAGCGAATGCAGTAATCTCGAACGGATGCCAGCGTTAGATGATAATAATGAATACACGTACGTAATAAAAGCGATACAGCAACAATATTCCTATAACTCTCTATAGTACATCAACGGATTTCAATTGAAACGCATGTAATATTTATAAAAAAAAACTACTAAAATAAAATGGAATGATGAGGCAAAGAAAAAATCAAGCAAGTACATACAAAGATGTATCTGCTGTGGCACACTCACAACGGAACAAATAATAAAACGAACAGTGAAAGAAAAAGTGGATCCGTTGTTGGGGATAAAAAAAGCATCAAAGCATACTACATATATATATTGGGAACGGTGACACGACAAGTGGATGAACGTAATAATTAGAAGATTACTAACTATTAAACTAAATGGCAGCATTCACATATGGTGAAAATAAGGATAAACCGAATCGAATGTAATTCAGATTTATCATTGAATCGTGTTAGAAAATGAGGGATATATTTTTTTTTTGGTTCGTTGTTTTCTTTTCGTTTCTGTACTTGGTTGATTTAATAAAGAAAATGGAAAACTATGATCATTATTGTAATTATTATTAAAAAAAATTTAAGAAGACTTTTCATTCTGTTTGTAATTTTCTGGATGGTGGCTTTTCTCATTTGTGGTTGAGCTGTAATAATGGTTAAGCCACTAAATTTCTCACTGCGGTCTCGGGTTAATTCTGCCCTTTTATCTTTGTATGTTTTGTCGCTTCTGCACATGGCATTGTGGATATCATCATCTGCAGATGTGTGTATTTTCGGTTTACAATGGCTTCAAGTGGTGTAGATTGAAACACGTCTTACAGTGCAAACGGGTCATTAAAAAGCTCATGCATGATTAAAACCATTGCAACGATTTGGTGGGTATACCCTTTTGACATTTTCTGTTCGAGGCATATCATTTATGGTAAAAGTTGCACACGCTCTCTTCATCTCTCTCTCTCTTTCTTTTGTCTGTCACCCACGCTGTTTTATTATTTCTACCTCTCTCCCTTGCTATTTTCCCATATTTCCGTTTCGCTCTTGTTGGATTTTTTTCAGCATCTTTTGTCTTTTGTCGCTCTTTTATTTTTCAATCTTTTTAAATGGGCAAAAAGCTTGGCCCCAAATTGAATTGCTCTTGCCAAATGAAAAGTGATAGAGCGTAAATGGGGATAGCACAAGCGGGGTAAGTGTATCTATTCATATATGTATGAGCATAACTCAAGTCCATCACATATTATTAATATATATTAGTGGTTGATTTTGTTGTGTGCGTGTGTTCGGTAATTGGATTTTATCCATTACCAAACTGAAATGATATCAATTATTTAATTTATTGTTTCGCATGATTTATTGGTATGCAATGACTCATTTATATTTTAATCAATGAAATGCCTTTAAATAGTTCGTCAATAGTGTTTGGTGCAACGGTGGCTGCTTGATTTGACTGGGGTTAGCATGACAAAACATAATTTTCAGCGTCGCTTGGTGTGAACAACAAACACATAATGCGGCACATCGAGCATAGCGATTTTGCAACAGAGATAGATATCCATTGAATATTTAATTCAATCAGATTATGGTTGTGCATATGTGATGGCGAATAGCGAACGGATTACGCGAATAAATGCGCTATATGCTATGCCAGTGAGAATGTAAAATAATCGTTCGCAGAGATACATGTTATACACATCAATTGAATTGAATAGTTTTCAGACTCGGTAATGGAGCGGAACTTCACATTTCACCACAACAAAACAACAAGAAGCTATATCAATCGAGGCGTTTTGTTGGTTTTCCTGGCCTTTCGATATTGTTGATGTGTGTGTTTTTTTATTATTATTGTTGGTGCACGCTTTGTTCAATCTAATTGCCTGAAACGCTCAACATATAGAAAATCTTTGTACCAAATGCGTAAATACGAACCGACATTTCTTCCAAATTCAATTGATTTTCGCTGAAGAATTATGGATATATGGATGGCGAGTGTTTGCTTATTGTATTGATACGTGTTCAAGTGTCGGTGGTCGTGCTTTTTCCATTTCGTTTTTTTTTGCTTTGCTGTTTGCTTGGCACAAATGCGTATTAACATTTGTGTAATGCTTTATTCAGCTTATTCCCTGTTTATTATCACAGAAGATGAACAAGAAAAATATTGAGCCAATTCAAACATTATTGGCAGATTGTTTCGAAATCGTTACATGCGAGAGCGTAACATTTTCAATGTAACCATTTTATTTTTCCCCCTCTCTCTCTCTCTCTCTCTGTTTTTTGTCTCTGTCGCCGTGAATCCAATCATTCACGATCTCCTTTCACCTCCGCCACCATTTTTTTTCATTGGATAGTGCTTATGGTACGCGCTGCGTGCATGTTGTTTATTCACACAGAAATGCCAATCTAGCGATTCATCATAGCGCTTCATCCTCTGCATTGGATCGTTATGCGGGTGCCTGCAAAATCAAATCATTTCCCATCGAAAAATATCTGAATAATCGAAGATTGAATTACGCTATAAAATTCGTTCGTATATAAATTATTCATTTGGCGGGCGAAAGCGTGCACATTTTTGCTCAGGTATGAGAATCGGTGTTATCCATTCGCGTTATACCTCTGCAACCATTTGATTATTATTTCCAATTTACCGACAAGCATTTTCTGCATGCTTTTCGTCGTCATCGTCGTCCTTATCGTCGACATCAATAGGGCAGTAACAGCACAATCGAAGCAACAACATTGTGCTGAAAAAGAAAATTGAACATTCATGAAGTCGACAGTCATTTGTCGAACTGCAAATAAACAACGATCGCTTTTATTTGTTTTTCTTTCTTCCTTTCTTTATTTGTTTTGTATAAGCAATGCAAAAACATGAATTTATTGCCTTTAATTGTATTTAAATAATAATTTGTGTATTTTCGGTATGATTTTTTGGGGTTTATTCCTCTTCATATGTCTTTGTGTATATGTATTTGAATGTTTTTCATTGTTTGTATTTTCTTGTTGTTGTTTATATAGATGTTTCTTTTATTTTTTATGGTGTTGCGATAGAATGAGACAAAAATCGAATTGGTGCTTCATTCACATTCATTCACAGCGTGCGTCTCGTGTTTTGTTTTCGGTTCTGTTTTTAATTCGAGTCAGTTAAGTCGTATATGTCTGGAGTGAGGTCGGCTTATTAACAATTCATTTTTATTATCATTTTATTAATATTCTTGTAATAACTTTTTTCCATATATTTTATTAGTTTTCTTTTCATATTATTTCGGTAACTTTTTCATAGTTTGATAGAATGTATGTGTGTTTGTGTGTTTGTGTATGGATGTGTCATCATTAACATTACATATATCGTTTCGTTTTTAATTGGTTGCAGCCAAAGTGCCGAAAAATATGTTGTTTATCAGTTTGTCGCCGTAGCGCATGAATTGTTCCAAATTAAATGGACATGTGTTCAAAGAGAAGCGTTTTTCGATTTTTGTTTTGTTTTATTTTGAATAGTTTTTTTTCCTTATGAATGTGTAAGTTTTGTATTTCGTTATGTGAAAGTTGATTCATTTTTGTTTTGTATTTGTATTCTGTATAAAACATTTATGTAACTTGAATGGTATTTTCTCACTCATTGATATCTAGATAAAATTTATAATATACCTTGACATATTTCGTCGCGGGCCTATCGGTTGTTGATTATCTCTTGTCAACGCAAGCATGTGTTATATTCTTCTTCTTTATTTATTTGAAATGTTAAATGATTTGAATGTAATGTAACACGGATATCATTTCCTTATTCAAATTACAAATGAATGCATTACGATTGGCCTCATTAATCGAAATTTCAAGTTTGATTCCGGTAAATTGTTAATAAATCAACTTCCATATATCAATTAGGTGTGAGATGAAAAGCGTACGGGCATAATGTGTACAATTCAGACTAAAAGAGTCATATAAAATTTAAACGTAAATGAGCAAAGATCAACGTAATACAACGAAAAAAGCCAATTAATTCAACATCATTTCTTAATCTAGAATTGCTTTTATTGGGGTGTGAGGACGTTGAGTGAAAGAGCTGTCAACACTAATTTCTATTTATGTCTCTCTCTCCTCGCGTTTAACGGATTTTCCGATCAGAATCCATCGAGTTTTAAACTTGTCGCGTGAAAAGGGACACGAAATTCATGAACGTAATTTACACGTCAAATTCAGAGAGAAAATTACTCGGTTCATTCAGAACGAATGATTTATTGACAACTTTGGTAGCTAATCACTGTGATTTGTGTTGCGAAATGAAGACAAAAAAAAAAGATAATCCCATGTTTTTTATAAAATTTAACAAATTCTTGACGCACATAATGTAAAATCAAAAGGCAACCAGATACCGTAATGGTGTTTGTTTTTCTACTTCTTCTTTTTCCTATTTTTTTTACCTTCACGTTGAATTAAATTTCACCGGTTCACGTGGGAAATTACATGGGTCATGTTTATCCTTGAAACTTTTCCGTAACAATCTGACATAGACGGTTCCGCTTGTCAGGAAACGAACGAAACCAAATTCAATGCGAAGCAAAATCAAGACAATTTTTCTCTTTCTCCCTCCTTCTCTCTCTCTCTCTCTCTCTCTCTCTCTCTTTCTCTTGCTCAATTGTTCGCTACAATTTTGAAGGCTTTTTAGAATATTTTATAAAATATACGTTTCTTATGTAATTCATCTAATATTTTCATTTTGCTCATTTTTTTATTCTCCTCCGTCAATCATAAAAATTAATCATTTAAAATCCCAATGAAGTGATTCGGATCATATTTTAACTTTTGAAAAACTAATTAAGTTAATAGATTGTGCGAAGACAGCACCGTCCGTAATTGGTAATTATCATAATCCAGCAAATTTAAAACCTAATGGAGAGAAATGGGCCGCTTTTCTCATGAAAACCGTCTTTGTGGTGTGGTGTGTTTGTGTGCATGGACACATTTATTTTTTGTCGTATGGGAGTCAAATACGCTCCAGCTGGGCGTTAGTTTGTTGCTATCTTTTTCTCAGCATATTTTTTTTCTTTATCACAATTTAATTTTTGGAACGGAAACAAATGCATTGGCAAATAAAATGCAAACAGCTGTGATTAATGTCTGTCTTTTCACTTCAAAAGGAAATATACACCGTAATTATTCATGTGAATCAAATTGGGGACATTTGAGCTTTTTTATCTCTTAAAAATAAATACTTTGATTGTACTTTTTTCATGTTTTTGTTGTTGTTGTTGTCATCGCTAATTTTATCAAAAAATGCTAGTATCTCATTTTTCCCCAAAGAATTGCAGAATATAGCATTAGTAAAACTAAATTTAGTTAATAGCCTTTTAGTGTATACGTAATAATAATAGATCAATTTGAGATCAATATCACTCAAATTGCATATTTAATTTTATAATAAGTTTTTTTTTTGTTTGTTTTTTATTTATTTTTTTGTTTAGTTTTTATAAGTATTTAGGCGTTTGAATTGTTAAGTAAAATTTAAGATTTCTTTTCATAAGTTTAATATTCATTCCATTTTTATGAAATTATAAATGTTATTTATAAATATGGCTTGCTAAGCGAGTGACATGTCATTGTGGTTTTATGAGTTTGGGCGTGTATGCAAGGGAAGATGAAGCCACTTTTGCCAAATGCACATGCACACTCACAGAATTTCAGACGGCAAGCATGAATTATATTTGTAGAGCACAATAAATAGATTGACAACGATGTCATCGTTCGGGTAATTGTTTTTTTTTTCTTGCTGTGACGTATGTTGAAAATTCAATAGTAAAGTTTAGCGGTAATTTTTTTGTTCACAAGTGTGAAATTGTGTGATAGAGACATTTCACCGCTAAAACACAATCAGACAATATATTTGATTTGAATTTATATTTCAGCTCATCTGGATGACGTTAGACGATGATACGGAGTGAAAACAATAGAAGTGATTGTTATAGTTATGGTAGTATTTTTATACCTATACCAATCTTATTACTATTGTCTTCACTCCGTGTCATCGCCTAACGTCATCCAGATGAGCTGAAATATTCCAGATGACAAAATCCATATATATTGTCTGTAGACAATTCGATTGACTTTTTGTATTTTTGCTAAATAGTTCATCATTCAAATTTTCTGTCATGCATTTTCACTTTAATCAAATTTAGTGAGGAACGATGCTAATTCATTAAGTAAAATGTGATGTGCAGTGAATACCGAATTCAGAAATATGAGTTTATTTTAAGCATCACATTTCCAAATGACAATAATTCACTTTACAGAATACCATCAGGTCGTCTATCGATGATGTTTTCAAACCATACATATTAATGAAATTACAGTTCAAGCGGAGATGCAAATTTTGAACCGCTTGGAAAAGTCAAATTAATTTTTGATCGATGTGACACATAATATGTGAGAGTTATAAAGTATTTTTTTAGATTTTTTTTTTGTTTTTATCTTTTCTCCTCATCGGTTGAGACGTATTTATAATGTATAATATTTAGTTTTATTAAAATTGAATGTGTTTGTTTTATTCGAAAATGTTTATCAAATTGTCAACCTGTTGGATCAATGTTATTAGATTGTGATAGTATTTACATAAAACCACTACAATTACTAGCTAAAATAAATTGAAAATAGTATTGCTTTGTATAATTCTTACATGGCAAAACGATGGGACTTTAAAAAAGCACAACCGTTTCTGATCCGGGAGCAACACAACAAAAATATGCACATTTGTACTCTCAAATTGTCGAAAATCATATTTGATAAAGAGAAAATGTGAGTTTTCTTCATTCGTCTTCCATTTTGCCAGCAATAAATGCTTGCTCATTTATTTTGATGACAATCGATATCAATGGTTGATTTCTCATCTCGCAATTCAAGACTTGAGTTAAGTGAAATTTCAAGTTCCCTTTTTTTTCAGCAAAACAGTCAAATGACCATCGGTTTTTTTCTAAAGTCCAATCGAACAACCAATTCTTTTTTTTAACCTAAGATGCGTACACGTGTGCTCTGTTCGTTTTGTTTTATTAATCATGTAATTGTGCACAATGTTTTGTTCGAATCAAAGAAGTGAATAAATCGTCTACGCGTAAGCTATAAAATGTTTTTGTTGTAGCACTAATTCAAAATATATGTATAATATATTTGATTTTTTTTGTTTGTTTTTATTTGGTGATAGCATGCAAGTTTAAGGTCATCATAAGCAGGAAGAATTTTGTTTCATGAATCTGAACATTGAGCAAAAAATGTCTATGTGATTTACACTGTTAACAATTGTTATATTTTTGCGTATGTGTTTTTTGTTTTTGTATGTGTTTGTGTTTGTTTGCAACATATGAACAAAATGCGTTGCCGCCATATTTAATAGTCAAATTTTGTTTTCTCTCTTTAACAATCGTGCAATATTTCTTCTGTGTATTTGTATGTGTATGCCGGAAGTGGCCTCTACAAAATAACAATCAAACGGTTAACAACCAACAAAACCGAATAGAATGTTCCATGTTCCTCATAAATTCAATTGAAAATAATAAACAAACCGACTTCTACTGACGGTTTCCCTTCATTTCATTTCAATTGACTGAGCAAAATCCTATTCACCGTTCATCCCGTCGTCAATCTTAATTAATAACGTTTTATTTTTGGTTTTATTCAACACTTTTCAATGTAAATATAATGTAAATATATAAATTCTAATTGCATATTGTTACATAAAAACATGTTTTTTTTTTTATTTTTAGTTTATTTGTCTTCGGTTTGCTTTCGGAGTGTTTTTCTATTTTTTGTCAACATTTTTTTTGTGTTATCGCATGTAAAATAAAGAATACATTCTGCTTTAATTGACCATATTATCAATTCATTACCGATTCAATATCAGACACGATTTATTATTTGAACAAAATACAATGCTTGATAACATTGTAACCAAAATTAGCCGAAATTGTTTGCGCCAAATATAGATTATAATGGATGTTGCATAAAACATGGCACAGAATATTCAAATACCAATTAACAAATTCGTGTTTCTGTTCGGTTCGAAAAGAAAAATTGTGAAAATAATATGGAACAAAAATCGCGAGCGTATACGCAAAATGTAACGTTGAACATTTTGAGTTTTTCTTCATTTTTTTTTTCATCTTCATTTAAATACTTTTAAAAAAGGCTATGTTTATATATTCACTGTCACAATACTTGTTGTTGAATGTTTGTTAGTCTTATTCAGTGGTTATTGTTGCTCAAGTCATCGTCTGCGTCTTTAGAATGATGTTAAGCAGCCCACGCAAACAATGATGTTTCCTGCCATTTTGCAAATTGATAAAATAGAAAGAAAGAGATAGATAGAGAGAGAGAAAGAGAGAGAGAAATAGTTAGGGAAACCTTTAGAATTCACCACAATTCGGTTTTATAAATGGGCATGCCTTACAAGCGAAAGAGTTAATTAATTGAAAACCCACATTTTACCATTAATCACCACCCAACGAAAGTGCTTGAACGATTCGTGGATCCGCTTTGCTGCCATCTCGGAATTCTTCCAGCGTCAATTTGTCGTCGTGTTTCTTATCCATTTGATCGAAAATTTTATCGACTCGCTTTTGCGGTGTATTTTCATCTTCAGACTGTGGTTGCTGACCCTGGTAGTTTGAAAAATTCACATCACAATATCGATTAGCATTCATAGCAATTTATGTGTGACATTTATCCATAGGCAAACAAACATACATATGTTTTGGCATTGTTGTGGTGTTTTTTTTTTACTTTTTCAGATGGCAACATTCATTTTATCAATGGAATGTGCCTCAAAATTGCAATGTAATGTGTCACACGATGCGTTGTTTGTGTACAATGGATTTTAAGACATTATTTCACTTACCACCATCTGATAAATTGCGTCAACGATATTATACATTTCGTCTCGTGTTATGAACCCATCATTGTCCACATCATAAAGTCTGAATGCCCCTGTAATTTTACGCCGGTTTTATATTCGGTACATTTATGTGCGGGTGTGTGGAAGAGAGAGAGAGAGAGAGAGAGAGTCATGAAAAAAATAGACAAAAATTGTGTGAATGGTCTGGCTTTTATCAGGGTAATTTATGTCTTGCCAAAAAAAAAACCAACAACGTAAGAAGAATAAACGGTAACATCGAAATTGCACGCTATCGGAGGAATTTCGAATTATGATACGAATATCGTACACGCAGCAAATGGCCATGTTTCTTTTTAGTCTTCGAAGATAGGAAGTTTTGAATAAGTAGTACATAAAAATAAATTGAGTTGTTGGACAGACGAAGTTGGAAATTGCAACATTTTGTTACACATTTTATGGCTCAATTTTGTGTGTGTGTGTGTGTGCAAAACAAACAAAAAAGGGATTGGATAATACAAAAATGCCGCCGCTCCTATCAATATGAAATTTTTGGTTAAATGGAAATGGGAATGAAGAGCATATATGTTGGCATAGTCAACAGCATCAACAACGGCAGAAGGGAAAAACATATAAAAATGATGGAAAAACGAGAAACAAAATACTTACAATGCAGTTTTTCATCGAGATTTCCACGAGATGTTACTGAAAGTGCCCGAATGAATTCTTCGAATTCGATCGACCCATCCTTTGAGTTTAGCGTTGGATGTACCACACACGGCATTGAATGATAGATGTAAAGAAAAATGAAAGAAAACCAACCGTACCATTATTAATGGACTTTTTATATGGCCCATGAGTTAAATGTGCACCAAGGTAGTGGTAAGTAAAATTGCTTACATTGTTTTCATCGAACACCCGAAATACCAATGACGCAAACTTGCTTGGATCACCTTGTGGGAAGAATTGTTTGTAAATTTTAATGAAACCCTGCAACGAATCCAATAAAATGAAACATATCCATCAATTAAACGGTCGAATTAAAATCGATTATTGTAATCGACCACAGAAAAAACTGGGTTGGAAGTAATAGTTAATTATAAATGTGTCAACAATTTGGAGAATAATAATTTTAACGTACTTGCTCTGTTAGTAAACCATTCGGGCAGTCTTTTAAAAATCCCTTATACCTTAAAAATTCAAATGTTCAATTAGTCTGATGGAAATCGATCAAATAATTCATGAATAATATTTAAGCACGTTGGCATGTTAATTTGAAAAATGTATTGCCATATCAATCTGTCTATTAAAAATGTGGCTAATGTGAAAGCCATGGCAATAAAAGTGTTTGTATAGTTTTAAAAAAATATTATTTTTATCTATACATGGATATTCTTGAATATTGAAGTAAATTGTGGGCGATTAATCAGTTTTGTCAATCTTCATATATAGCAAAACACAATGATTCGTATTTCTTCGCTCTATATATGTCATCAAATTAAAAAATTCCGCGAGTTTAAAAACAACCAAAAATCCACATTTCAAGTGCTGGACATTTCAGTAATTACAGTTTAAATCTACTTCAATATTCATGAATTCTCTCCACTATGTACATAATTATTTATATTTATGCTAGATTCTCTCTAATAGAGAGTTTCTATGCTATGAAACGTAAGAAAATAAACCGAAAAGGATATAGATATAATTGAAACTGCTACAAAAAGGCATTGAATCGTAATTACACAAATCAATTAAGATTGACTGGGATTCGAAAGGGTAATTATTTCGACAAAGTCAATCTGAATTAATGCTCATGTAAAAGTGTATCCAAAGATTCAAATAACTATTTACAAATGTTGTTGAAGAGATAAAAAGGGTCGCAAGTCAAGTCTCAATCGAAATGGATTTGTGGTCTGGCATATTGACGTGCATGAATAATGGCGCGCCACTCGTGATATATACCTAAAAGCATATTGACGCGTATTCCATTTCAATTCAGATTTGGCCAACTCGGCTAGAAGCTACGCTAAATAATTCATCAATAAAAATCGCATTGAAATTCGCCTAATTCCCAAAAAAGACACACCATGCTATCGTCTATTTATAGTTTTGTTTTTGGTGGGTTATGGTTTTTGGCATTTTATGTATGTTTAACATGGAGGTTGGCTGGGAATTCACCATAATATCGGCGCTTTTGCATCATGATTCTGGCTTAAACACGATTTTCATTTTATCTATACAAACACTATTTTTCACTATTTGGCTATAATTCATTTGGGGGTCTGTCTATCTGTCTAAGAAATCGGTTTGGTTTTTCTTTTTGTCTGTGAGTGTTTCAAATAAAAGTAGACGACGTTTTTTTTTGTGGGTTCGATGTGTATATTTGCATAGTTTTGTTGAAAATTGTTGGCACTATTTGATTTCGATTTGATTATATCCAATTTTCAATAATTTCCATTCGTTTTACTACTTACCATTGTCTTATTTCTTTCTCTGTGACTGTGGAAAATCAGGAAATAATATACACATTTATAAAATCATTGAAAAATACAAAATTTCAGAATGGCATTATATTAAATAGAATAGAAAATGAAATAGAGAAAGATAGAGAAAGCGAGAGAGTTATGTGGAGAAAATGAATTTTATAAGTGATAAGCAAACAGCTAGTCTAAAATTGAATTGTTCCCATAGTGTATTTAATAAATTAACCGGGAAAAAAAGCATGTGGATACCGATGTTGTTGTGTTCGATTTTTTTAAATATTACGCTCTGTGCAATGTGGTGAATGTCAATGCGGTAAAATGTGAAATAATAAATTAATCAAATTTACATGAATTTGCACAATTCGTTTTTCAATAAACGAGAATTCATTTTGATCGAATTTTGCCGTGGCGAGACGAACGACAATAACATAAAAAAATATACACACAGCATAAAAATAGAACCGATTGAATATAGTGATATTCATGATAGAATATTGAAATATTGAAAAATTCACTGAGAGAATATGCTGATAGCACACTCGTTATTAAAGTAAAGAAAAAAAAAGAAGAAAAAATAAAACCAGAAGAGGTGGAGTGGATGGATAAATGGTGTAGAATGACAGTAACGCGAGGAACATGGAAAATTGAATAATGTTCGGTGTGATGTGTATGTAATCAAAAGGATGAATATAAATTGAGGAACGAAAATCAAATTAAATTAGTGTTATTCCTATCCTCTTGTTGCTGCATTGCCACTCTGCTGTTTGCTTGCTTGCTTTGGTTAAGCTGATAAAAAACATGGTTTTCACTTTGTACAACCTACAACATTCAAACTATGGATGAACACGGTTTTATAAAATGGCAACATATGGCTGAATGAATATGCAATGTAATGTGTGGTGTATCTGTATATATATGTGTGTATGTGTATATGTGTATCCGATATTATTGTATAACTACATCACTCTATAAAGGTAATCGAGAATCAACGAAAATAAAAAGTAAAAAAAAACAACAGAACTGAATTGAGAGTATGAAACAAACCAAACCAAGGGAAAATATGATACAAAGAGTGTTATTGAATTGATGGAAAAAGGAAAAAAGAGGAATGTTGTTTTTTGTACAGTCGCTACACTAAATGAATCCATCAATGTTATACTTACAGTAGGTATCAGTTGTCAATCTGTCGATCGTATCTTGCTTTAGCTTCGAGTTTTTCTTGCCCATTTCGTTCGCTGTATTTTATGACTTTTATTCTCTTTCGAGCAAAGCTCGACGATTTAACAATAACACTGCTTTTCCCTTTAAATTCTGGCGTGAATATCTATCGCTCTCGTGCTGCGTTTATTGTCTCTCCTGAAGCTTTTGCTGAATATTATACTTTTTACTGTTATTCTTTTATTTTATTTTCTCCTCTTTGTTTCGTTTTTGTTCAAGTTTTTTTATGTATATTCTAATTCGAATTTTTTTTGCGATATTTTTTATATGTCCAATGTGTGTTCCTGAATGTTTGCTATTTCGCTCGATTTACTTTAGCGTGTGCTCACCGTAACTTCGGCCCGGGAATCCTTGGATGTCGTTTTTTCTACGATGTTTGCTTTTTTTAATGCAGCTTATATTTTCTCTTTCGGATTCATACAAAATATTGTTTAAATCTCTATTTAGACGATTTTGTTTTAATGATATCACAGCAATTCAATTATTACTATAAGTTTTTTGTTCTTGTTTGGTGGTTTTACACTACACTTATTCTCTACGTTGTTGTGGTATTTTCGGTGTTCTGCTTTTCTTTTTGTTGTTTTTATTATTATTGTTGTTTGGCGTACGATGCGACCTTCTATCGTTATTGTGAATTCATACTGAGATGAGATCCCTGAAATTGAATTTCAAAGCATAAATAGAGTGAACAAATATATATGGAATTAAGTCAATTGATGCTGAAAATAATGCGATGATGCATTGACTGTGAACAAAATGAATGAGCACACCAACAATGCAACAATACACCAAAGTCATTTTAGTTGCTGTATGTTTTGTTTTAGCCACATACTGGTCGTTGGATTGGTTTCTCGTTAACTGAAAACTCGTCGGTTGATGTATTACAATAACAGAAAAAAATCGCAAATAATGAAACCAATTATCGTTCGAATCAGAGGAGAGCCCAGAAAGATTGGGAGGAGGTTGTGATAGAGAAAATATGCTTTCCTATATTGTGCTATCAATGCCATTGGAAATTCGCAAAAGCAATTTTCAAACAATCATTATTTCAAAATCAGTAGTTCGTTGCCCCATCAAGCAACCCCATTATTATGTACATTATACATATAAAAACAAAAGCACACACGCATTCACAATCCGATAATTCAATTGCGCTTCATCATTTTACCATTCAAAAACATTCCGTATTATCCAGTTCGAAGAAGCGGATAACATGCACGAATCACAGTGAGAAATTCCATTCATTCGCAATCAATGAATTTGTTGAGTGTGTGTAAATCTCAAATCGACGATTGTTAGACGCTTTTAAAACATTACGTACACGTTTCTCGTGAAATGCGCTGCGTCATAAAATCTCGCTCATCCCTTTGTATCTCTATCACCCAATTCATCTGTTACAAACTGTTACCTGTAAGCTGTAATTTTAAACTTGGACTTTATGTGGGTATTTGCTTTACTATTGTTTTGTTATGACTTTCTGCATTTCCATTTTGAAATGAATAGCACAAATCTGGCGTCATACACACATATACAATCGCGTCGACGGAGAGAAACAGAGAGCTCGGGAGTGAGAGCTTTAGATGGGGTGGCAAAAATGAGTGGAAAACGAAAAGGTAATAAAAAGCGATTGTTTCATTGTTTGTTTCTTGGTATTCAACAAATAAACAATAAATAATAATGAGTTAAATTGCCATTACTGCGCTATCATTTACATTTAGATTATATTGAATGGGTTTGTATGCCGAATGGAACGTGAAGTGTTGGCGATGAATGAGCGAAAGACGAGTCGAGATTTAATTTATTTGTATTCAATGTTCGTGCTTTGATGCATCATCAATTTGCTTCATAGCGGAACAACAGCAAATTCATTGCGATCGGCACACGGCCAAAGCACAGCGACAAAGCGAAACACACAAATGAGAGTTTGCGTTAATAGTGTGTTGTATTGTATGACAGTGGAAAAGCAATAGATGGGCGTTTTTCTGGAATGCTAGCACAATGGCCCAGACTCAGTGGCTGCGAATATGTGTGGGTACCATCATACACAACGCGCCATACTCTTGTGTGTTTGTGGCGTACAGAGTATACAGTAGAACGGCTTTATTCTTCTCTCTCTCACTCTTCTTGGATACGAAAATGTGGAAAAACGTGTAACTTCGGGCAGTAAAAGAAACCAGTGTGAACTAGAATTTTACCATTCCACGAGACAAAGTTTTCTTAGAAATGTGTAACATTGAATCCACACAACAAGAAAATCAACAGCAATGGATGGCAACCAACAGTGGTAGCAACACCGTTTTGACAGCATCACAAACACTACATTCAACGATACACGCTTATAACTTTTGGCATCGCAGCGACTGGGGAGGAAGCACGACCGAAAGTGTGAGAGAGAGATAGATAGAAGTAAAGACAGAGAAAGGACGAATATCCGCATGAAACTAGACTTTATGAACACACAATCGAAATGTTATAGTGTGTACACATCCCGGTGCACGCGATAGAGCAGCCAACATCCGCAGACTATCAGCAAACAACACACAACCTTTCAGCTAAAAATTTACATTTAGCTTATCATGCCACACACTTTTGCGGAGGAGATACTCAATACATGATTTGCTCGTTGCCCCGAGCTAAAATATACCACACACGGTCGCGTTACACTATTCATTGCAGACGTTGTCACCCGTTTTTTTTTCTCTTCTTCTCTAGCTCTTTGCTATTTTATTTCGCGTCGTTCGTCGTGTATTGCCTTTGGTATTTGCAACTTTTGTTCGATTCACGTTTATCGAAAACAAAAGATGAAAAATATGAGAGCTGACAAAGCATTACTCTCGAAAAAGTATTCAATTTCTCATTTACAAAGATGAAAAGCGATTAGTCTAATGTCGTCTTTTATGCACACTTTTTCATGCGCCCCGAAACAAAAAAAAATAGAATGATTCATGAATGTTTTAGCGAAACAAGCAACGTGAAAGTGTGATACTATGAAGAGAAAATTCTCTCTAACCCGGACCTATACTTCCTTTTTATGCGATGTGATCGTTTTACACTGGCAACTTAAGTCTCACGTATGCAGCAAATGCCCGTAAAATGTTAAAATGAGAGTATGAAAAAAAGTGGGACGTGCAAGAGAGAGAAAAAGCTGAAAATTGGTTGTTTCACATTTTTGCATCGATTTTGGTTGATTTTTCACGGAGAAATTGCGTTGGAACGGGTGAAAATAGCGAAACGGTGAAAATTTACCAAAGTAAAAATTTCTAGGGCACGTAATTCATTATTATGCAAATTGAATTCAAGTGCACACGTTCACGCACATTTCACCGTTAAATCTCACATGCCAAAGACCTATTTACGTCGTTTTTTTTCCTTCAAATTTTGTTCCTCAATTTTCTTTTCGCTTGACGGTTTTGACATGTATGCTTTAGACTTTTCGCTTCGTTCATTCATTATTTTTATGTGGTTTCCGTTATTCGTGCAGAATTTCCCTTGATTTCGAAACGAAAGCGATTACAAAAAAAAATACGTTTTTTTATAATATTTTCCAACTCTTAATCATTGGCGTCACACAGCACATTAAAACACATGTAACCAAATCGAAAGACGCACTGTAAGCAGCAGCAAAAAAAAGAGTATACAAATTTATCGCAACGTTTCGATGAAACATTGTATTCGGTTCTGGAAAGCGTAAATAAAAACCCCGAAATTATAATGATAATTACGATAATATGTTAAAGGCGATTTTATGGCAAACACACAATCACATACACATAACAGACCAATTATTTTCGTCTGATTATTATTTTGAATTTTTTAGCCCTTTATTTTCTTGATGAAATTGTTGTTCTGGCTGCTCGGCAATTGAGGATGGAAGGAAAAATGATGAAAACCGAAAGAAAAATAACTCACACACCAAACACTCACACACTGTATATTTATATTTATTGAAAACCAGTGAAATGAAAAAAAAAGGAATTATTTTTCCGTGAAAACACTTACAACATGCACTGACACTCGTTGTGCTCGTTGCGCGTTTGGTGCCAAATTCTCAAGTTTAAACGTACTTATGGTGCGATGTGGCTTGCAATAGAGACGAGTTAATCAAAGCTCAAGAGCCCGAAAAAGTGCCAAGAAATGAGAACGCTAAGCGAACAACCAGCAACCATTTACTCGTGTTCTTCTCTTCTTCTTTTTTTTGGTTGCCTCTGTATTCTCGCAAGCTCAATGAGAGACCGAAAAGCACGCTGAATAATGGCAGAAAGAAAAAGAAAGAAGGAACAAATTTATCAGGGGAATGAATGGCTAACGCTTTAACGTAACGGATTACACGCGTTTTGCGCATGTCCTTCCATGGTCATAATATTGTGTGGCATGCGAAAGCGAGTGCGAAAGCATGAGCTGATCGCTTTTGCAAGCACACACTATCGAATCGAACTCGAGAAAGTACACTGCAACAACGGCATTGTTGAAACAACATGTGCCGTATCGAATATATATATCACAATTCAATTGATATTATCAATGCCATTTGTGCTTGCCAATGTGAACCGAACCGAACCGAAACATTCGCTCATCCAATTTAGCCTGTCGTTCAATCCTTTTTTATATATACATATTCTTTTTATCTTTAACACACTTGTTATATCGGTCGGTGGCCATCCTTTGAGACTTGAAAACTATAACTAGTTTTGATATGGTAAAAATGGCACGGCATGCGCTAGAAGAACGCAAAAGAAACAAATCCACTGCAAAATTATGATAAAAGCCTCTAATGCCGATATGAACGGCGAACGTATCTTTTTCTTGCTCACTCATTCGCTTTCTCTCTGCATGTTATGAAATATTCAACGGTTTCGAGTACATGGAAGCGAATGAAAAATGAACAAATTGTATTTTAATGGGCCACAGCAATTCAAAATATGCCAATAATAATGATAATGTGAGCAAATTTTCATGTTTATATTTCAATGCTCATCAATATATACTATGTCGTCGGCTCTTTTTCATCATCGTCAATGATATGAAGGCTGACACACTCAACCATTTTTATAATATGAAGAGAAAAAAATTACTGAAAGCAAATTGGAGAAACGAAATGATAATCATACTTGTACCGTTTCTCTCGCCGAATCTTTTATGAGCGTGAACATGGAAAAAAGGTTTAGTCATAAAAAAAATTTCCCTAAAGTTTTTTTAACACAATTTGTTTGTTTTGAAAGAATAACTTTTGTGTATCGAGGAAATTGCCTGTCGGTTTTTATTTCTCTTTTCTCTCCACAAGTGTGCAAGAATTTCTCCATCAATTTGTCGGAATGAGTTCTCTATATGTAAATATTTAAGCTGGTCAGACGACATGTGTGTTTGTGTGGTCAAACAAAGTTTTCTATCATTCAAATGTGAGTTTTTCCCTGTCTTTCCCTCTCCCTCTCTCTCTCTCTCTCTGTGGGAGAAAATTTAATGTGATGGAAATTGTTTGCATAAAAATAAATTGCACATGTTCATTCCGAGACGGATTTATGACGATGGCATAGATAGACTTCGAAACGAGAGACAATATTTCTAAACTTTTTCTTGTAAGCGAACAGATAAACTTTATTTGATCAAATAAACCAAACATTTAATGCAATATGCAAAATGAATTGGAATTTGTTTGGGATTCTCTTGTGTTTCCTTTTTTTTCTCAAATCCCTTTCTCTTCGTTTCTCTTTTCAATTTTCAGTTTCAATTCCATTTTTCATGTTTCAATTCACAAAGATGATATGTCGTAGTTTATATTACTTCAATCACAATTTCAATCAAAACTTCATGGCTTTTATGTCGTTTGCAAACCTTTCGAACGTTAAATTCAAATATTACCAGAATTCATAGTTCGAAATACGAAATTCGAAACAACACATGCGACAAAACACGAACGCACCCTTTCCGAATGAAAAACAACAAACATTCACAACTGACTTGTCAAAAACGGCGCAATTTCATCACAACTGGTATTCCTGCAACTAGCAAGCACATATGATTAGCATAACCCTCTCAGTAAAGAACTATAATTTTCATTGTAAATATCAACGCGTCGAGTTGTGTGTTAAATAGAAATCATTTGTCGTGTCTTGTGAAAAAAAAATTGTTTTTTGTAAATTGCATCGTAATTCACATCGATTTCAAATACTATAAAATCATGTCAAAGATATTGAAGTCAATTCCAAAATTATCATCACCACGAAAGGCACCATTTACCGTGTTCATCGAAGGTAACATTGGTGCTGGCAAGACAACTTTTCTGAATCATTTCAAAAAGTACGACGATGTTCGTCTATACACCGAACCAGTTGAAAAGTGGCGTAACGTTGATGGCTTCAATCTTTTGGTAACATATTTCAAGTATTTATACGATTTTCTTTTAGTCCAACGTATGTTTTGGGTACTTTTTGGCGCCAAAAATTGACGCATTACTCAATTTGGTCGACCTATTTTTTTTTTTCTTCATTCACTAGGCGGTTTCGAAATCAATAGTATTTAGATAACGTAATGAACATTTCTTTTTTTATACTTCAACAAATTCACAGGAGCTACACTACAAAGAAAGTCACAAATGGGCATTTCCCTTCCAGACATATGTGACGCTGACGATGTTGCAAACGCATACAGAACAAACAAACAAACGAGTCAAACTAATGGAACGATCACTTTATAGTGCTAGGTTTGCATTTTGTTCTCTTCTTTTCGCTGTGCTTACACTTGTTTACATTTGCTTTTCATTTTGTTTATTTCAAAAAATTCCAGATACTGTTTTGTCGAAGCAATGCTGGCAAATAATACACTACACAAAGGAATGTATAATATCATGCAAGAATGGTATAATTATATTAACGATAATGTTCACATTCAGGCTGATTTAATAGGTAATTTTCCGTTGAAATCAACACTTCAAACTAATTGGATTATTTTGATAAGAAATTTGCATGAAAAATCTCTTTAGCACGAAAAATGTATGCCTCATTTGTAATGCGTGATTTTTTTTTGTTTCAACGTTTCAGTGTATTTGCAAACGACTCCCGAAGTTGTGTACGAACGTATGAAAGTTCGTGGACGCAGCGAAGAAACTTCGGTTAGCTTGGATTACTTGAAACAATTGCACGATTTGCATGAAGACTGGCTCATTCACGGACGCAAATATCGCCCAGCCCCGGTATGTTCTTTTTCTCTCAAAAATTGAAGCGTACAGCAATTTCAACGATGCTATTTTCTTGTATTCCAGGTTTTGGTACTGAATGCGGATTTGGATATGGACAAAATATGCGATGAATACGTTCGTTCTGAAAATAGTATACTACGATCGCAAAATCAATTTATATCGACCAATTGAAAAATGGCCCAATTTCTGCGCTCAATCATAGCAGCAGGAAAATATCTCTGGGATCGGATCAATTCAACAAAATAAATTGTAGAGTTTAGGCATCACTCCACATCTACTATTCTTATAATTATTGCTTTCTATTTAGAGTTACCTCACATTCAATAAACACACTATGTTTTTTCTTTCAATTGGTATAATAATGAAAAATCCATTCACAAAAGTGCATTTTCTAACTGTTAATTATAAATTAAAAAAATGGCAAAAAACACAACATTTGCGGTGAAAAATATTGAATTGAGTTTTTCTTTATTATTTATTAACCAAAATTAATTTAACAAGAAAAAAAAATCTGTTTCTTTGTCTGAAAACTCAAAAATGTTCAAAGAGATAAACGAATAATGAGTAGATATTTTAAAGTTAATTTTGATGTTGTTCAATGGTTTCGAGTAATTCCTTGGCATCATCTTCAGTTTTGACACGAACGAGTACGGATCTTGGTTTCGGTTCCGAATCTGGCGTTGGTATGCATACAAGAACGACGTTGTTTTTGAGACGTTTTGCAGGAATTGCGGACGACAGTATAATGTTAAGTAAAATGTTGCCCAAATTCGTGTCGGCTCGAACAATCAGCTGAACTTTGTCGTCTTTCACATTCTTTAGATACAATGTTCCGGTGCCACGGTCCTTATAGTCACCATCATCCTTAACAAATACCTTGCATCGCTTTGAATAGATGCTTTCATCTTCGACAACCGGTTTGAATTCCACTTTTGGCGGTTCATCATCTTCGTCTTCGGCATTTTCACCGTTGCCATTTGTACCATCAGTTTTTTTGTCATTTTCAGCCGGTTTGTTGGTTGTTTGAATGGCACTCGAAAATGAAAATCCTGACGATGATCCACCGAATGGTGTCGCCGATGTCTTACCAAATGAGAACATCGGTGCAGCTGATGTGCTTTGTGTTAGTGCCGTTGCAACTGGCGATGCTGTATTCAATGTTGAATTTTCGGTTTTTGTATCGGCCACGGTTTTTGGTGCGTTGAATGAGAATGAAAATGATGCTGATGCTGCCGATACGGAGCTGTTTACGTGATTTGTTTTTGCTGGTGATGGTGCAGTTGGCGTTGCATTTTTTTCTTTTTCGTCTTCCAAATCCTTTACATATTTTTCATAATCCTTGAAAATTGGCGTCAGAATGCAAGCATTGCCACTGTCAATGTGACCTTTAATGCATTTCAATACAGCATCATTCAAATTCTTCAATTTTTTTATAAATTCCGTTGATTTGGTGTCATCAACTTTTGCTTGCGCATTAAATGATGGCATGGTACCGAACGCAGAGACACTTGATGCCACGCCCGCCGGTTGCTGCGATGAAAAACTATTGCCAAAACTGAACAACGGCTTTGAGACGGACGCAGCTACATCTTCACCACCACCACCGAGTGTTGATTTATTTGATATCAATGAGAAGCCCGAAAATACCGACACTGGTTTCACTTCATTTGAATCGACTTCATCGGTACGGGGACGACGTTTTACTTTTCGAATCACACGATTTTTCATCTCGTTTTCGTCGGCTTTTTGAAATTCACCGACTTCGTCTTTTTCAAGCTCATCATCCCAATTGTTTTGTGTTAGCTGATGATCTGGTCGCCGTTTTGCCATCGTTTCTTTCGAGTATTCTTTTGCACCTTTTTATTTTACACCAATTTTTTTTTACGTTGAAACAACAAATGTTATGTTGACTGTGACTGAAATTACGTTTTTTCACACTTTATGATGTAAAATGGACTCGAGAATTGTTTAAATGTAATTTTATTTGAAAGGTATTTTTTTTCTACTCTGACTAACAAAAAAACTACGGCGTGCTGTTTGAAACAAAATAATGCTGTTGAAAAATGTGACGTTTTATGTGTGCGACAGAACTCATGTAATACCATTTGACATTGAAAAGTAAAACTAACCGCAATGGGTGCGTTCACTGTATGCATTCACCCGTCTTGTTTTACATTGATCATTACTTTAATGGATTGTTGGTGTAAACAAATCGTAAATTGTTTTTAAAACAATTTAATTAAAAATCAAAACATTCGCTTTAATTAAAGATCAAAATATAATGTTACCTGTTTTTTTTTTCTCAAGTGCATTGTTTTTCAGGTTAGTTTCACTCATTCAGTCAGTTTGTTGCATATCGGCATTATTGTGAATTAAATATATTAAATGTCATCTCTGTTTTAGTTCGTTTTCCATAGATATTCGCATATACATCACGCATTACTGTTCTATTGCTTGAGTTGTGCATTTTGGACGCGAAATCGAGACAGTAATCGATTTTATCTGTTACTCATTTTTGACGACTTTTTGTTTCGATACATTTACTTTGCATCTCATTTGAAAATTTTATGTGAACAAATCATTTATAGTATAGTTGATCTGTGAGACTGAATGGATGTTATTAGTAGTAAACGTGTACATTTTGTTTTGATTTATATTGATCGGTCGTAGCATATAAGGTGTATTGTATATACTGATAGTGTATCCGGTCTGGTTTTAGTTTTAATGAACATTCCATGAGTTTTTATCATTTTTACTGGATATTATGTTAAAAATTGCATTCGTTGCAAAATGTTTTATATTAAGTTGACCATTTCATTGATCGTTTTGTTGGTGTTGTGTCAACATTGTCGATCTTTCCGCCTCGATTCACATAATGGATCGGTTCGTATTAATAAGTGTTGTGAACCAAATGAGATTCTCGTTGGTTTGTCGTGTGTAGACGCGAAAGAATCAAACGAAGGTACCAATTAAATTCGGCAGATAATTATTTAATCAAATAAAATTATGAAATGTTGCAAAAAAGTGTGTGTCAATTTTACATTTTTTTATTTTTGCTTTTGTATTATTCAGAAAAATGGTCACCGATCTTCACCGGATACGATGGTAAAGCAAATGCACAAGTGCCTGGTGGATTTTGGTTTGCGATCGGCCTTCCGGCGTGTAGTCAAACACAAGTATGGCCAATTTATTATTATCCAGGGGTATGTACAATTAATTAGTGAACAAGCCAATTTGCAAATTATAAAAAACAGATACATTTGTGACTCATGACTCACTCGTCTCTTTGTGATTTATGAGCAATAAAAAACGACATTTAACATGTGATATTAAGATGCTACTGTTTTCCATAATTTAACAGAGCCGTGATCGTTTAGCTTTACTACCAGACGGCACATTACGTCACTTCATTCAAAAGCCAGAAGATGATGTGGGCGATGCATTCATCAGTGATAGCGATAAATTGGAAGAGATCATGCTTCACGACTATCCACAAGGCCAATATTGTATGGATAAGGTGTGTACATATTTACTAAATACTATGTCCGAAAATCGACCATTTCAGAAGAAATAAATTCAATAACACACAAATCATTTCACACTGACCCATTTATATAATAGATTTGATATCAAATGTAGAACGAAGATAAAATTGATCAAACAAACAAATTTTATTTCATTTGGATCTCATTTCTTAGGCCATATCAAAAAAAGGTGAAAAATCAATCGAAAATCCATCGGAATTCGCAATGGTTTGCGCGCCCGAAAAACAAAGTGATTGGGCAAATACAGAGTTTTTGTTGAGAAAAGTGGTAAATCCCGTGTGCCATGGTATTTCAATCACAATACTTCTGGTCGTTGGAATTTGTTATTTCGTCGTTCCATCGCTGAGGTATGAAAGTCTCCCTTGCTTAAGAAAATTAATAGTATTTCATATAAACTTCTAAACTATTTTACAGAGATCTGGTAGGGAATATTGTTACCACTATCACTTGCTGCTTGATTGTAGGCCAGGTGACCAATCTTATGCGCATTTTCACTGAGTTCCGAAATCACTTCAATTTCTTGCTTTTAGGTAAGTTTCATACTCAGACTTTTGTGGTGTCTGACATCCTCAAAAAATCAAAATTAATTTCATTGTGTCCGCAGATATTTTGGCGGAAGTGAGTATGATGGCAACGTTCTTCTGGCTCAGCAGTTTGGGTTATTTCATTTGGAAAACGTTCCGATCTCGAAACGTATTTCTTCGTGTTACGGATGGAAAAAAATATTGCTGGTACTCATTTTATGCGTGGGGTTGTACGGTGTGTATGGCATCGCTGGCCACATTTGCCCATATCTTCCTCGAAATCACTGAACCAAAGCAAAACCATGCGATTGATGATACGGAGGCCATAGGTAATTTTGCGTTTAAAAGTGGATACATTTCTTCAATTCGGTTTGTTATTTATTCGATTTTATTTCATCCTTTGATTAGGTTTATTGGCCATATTGGTATTTTGTGTATCAAATTGCATTGCGATCGGTTTAAATATTTATTTTTATGTATCAACACACAATTATCTGAGCAATCGTTTGAATGCGTCGTACGGCCGAATTCACCATAAACTCAAGTCCAAGTAAATAATATTGTTGTTTAATTATCTATTAATTTTATTTGCAACATGTTTACATTATTATCTTATCTATAATTTTTGCGCTCCATTTTCAGTTTTATCATGTTTGCATTATTATTACTGCTGTTAGCAATATCATGGGTTCTATCTCTCGTTTCGCGGATTGAAAACGAAGGCATGTTCTACATCAATTTAACGATAAGTGCAATTCAGGCGCCGCTAGTTTTGTACATTTGCGTGCTTCGACAACAGCACGTGACGTATTTACTGCAAAAATCGTGTTGCTCAAAACAACCACTATCCAGCGCGGAGTGCTGGGGCGATGAAATGACCTACATTAATACGGCTCATTAAAATTTACATGTCGTGTTTGGAGTAAAACTGAGATTGATTTAGATAACATTTACAATTGCATATTTATAACAAAAGAATCTCCTATTTCATACAAATTTAATCCGATAAGTGTACACACAAATTTATAAGCATTTATCCAATAGTTTTAAGATGCATTTCGACGAACAACAACTCATTTTAGACCATTTTATCCAAAGATATAAGCAGAGTTGTAAATCACCGGAGAAGTGCAGTAACTTGTGAGTGTCCGCCCTTATTTCATATCGTTGAACAACAGTATTGTATTTAAGCCTGTATATTTGATGTCAGTAAATTTTACAAAACGACATCGTCGAACGAATTATTGCATAGGACTGACTCCGGTTCTGTGTATGTATATTGTAAATTTTACACAAGCAGCTATGATCAACAACTCAGTGCAGAATTTGCAATAAATACGGATACTGTTGCCCAGCGTTCCATATGATTGCCGAGTCTATATACAAGAAAAAGCAGCACTTGTTGACCATGATAAAAAGTGTCTGCACCTCCGCGATGCCTATAGCAGCTCTGAATAAAAAAATTTAGAAACATTTTTCTACTGAACATCCTTTTTTATATATGACGAAATTGTACAAAAATCCTGTTATAAAATTGTCAAATTGTTGAAATGCTTATATGATATAAGTTGTGTCAAGTGTACTTACAACATAGATCAAAACATTCGAAACAATAACATTATCAAAAGCAGATGGGTGGCCTTTTATAATGCCTATTAAGTGTCAATCGTATGTATATTCTAGTGTTAATTGATAATTGTATGTATATTTAAATTATTAACTGCATTCCAAATGTAATCTTGAGACTTATTATATTCGAAATGCACAGTTTATAAATTGAAAGCTTGTCTTCAGTGAACAGAAAGATGTAACTTGAATTTTTGATAAGTTTTTTTTTATTTTTGCAAGCAATATTTTGATAATTATATTTAATTAATATGTATTTACAATTAAACAAAGGCATTTTTCTCAATAAATCTAAAATCTAATGAAGAAAAATCGTTGCGCATTTATTGGTTGTTTTTTGGTGAATATTTTCAAGCTAACGCAGTCTCTAAACACGAATTTATTGATCTTCGATCAAATAACAATTGCTATGATTGCTCAAATCAGTCATTAAACAGCAAGGAAGTTGCATGCAAAAAGTTATTATGAAATTCTTCCTCCGAGAATCGATCAGAAGAAGCTCTGCGAATAAAAAAATAAAGGCATTTTCACGCTAAAATCATGACTAAAGAGCATGAAACAAACCTGGCAGCATTTCGAATGGTTTGATTCTCTTCTTCGGTGTTATAAAGGATGTTGGCGATACAATTTGCATATTCCTGGTCATCAGTTGCCAAATAACCAGTCTGACTACCTTCGGATGTTTCGATGATATCCATTAATGGTCCTCCTGATCTGTAATGGAATGTTTCTTCTTACTCATTCATTTCTGAGCCAAAGGTTTTATTAGCACCGCAGTGCCTACACTTGTCCGATTCCAATAACAGCTCTCTGTTCTGAGTAATTCAAATTCGTTCAAAAAATAGCATACCTATGTGCAACAGTGATTAGACCAGCTGCCATACATTCGACGACTCCAATGCCAAAATGTTCATTCCACATTGTGTGCAAGCCGATCGATGCCATTTTATAATTTTGTATTAGTTCGGCATAAGAGATATTGGCTTTAATTTCAACCGAGTTCTCCAAAGACAAATGCTTTGTCAAATCTTCCATGCTCTTCTTACGTTCTTCGTCTTCTTTGCCACGGCACGATCCGATTATCACTAGTTTTAGCTGTAATTTTTACCAATTAGCAAAATTCCATAGCGTGCAGAAATTCAAGACTATATACCTTTTCCCAGAGTGCTTCATCCTTTCCGAGCAAGGTTCGTAGTTCATACATTGCTTGCAATTGCAGTGGATGATCTTTTTCCGGTCGAAATTGGCCAACGGACATAATTATAATTTTATCTGATTCAATGTGCTCCAAATTCTTCAAATGCGACACCTCACACGGTGGATAGACGCGATGCGTCTTAAATGGTATCTGCCACAAATCTAAAATATGTTTTTCAGTCCACGATGAATTAACCATGACGGTTAACGCCGAACGACCAACGCATCCGTACATCTGTAATTAAATAGAAACGCATTTTATTCTTGTAATTGAATCTAAAAATAAACTGTCGGTCACTTACCTTAGCAAAAATGCGGTAGTAAGTGAGTTTGAGCCATGTTAAAAATGGATTTTTCGTCACATAGCTTTGATTGTTGTGAGCAGAAACGCGTTTTTTGACACGTCTCAACATATCCGTGCTAACGATTGGATAATGCGTATAGGAACCGACTTTGCAATCGCCAAGGTATCGAAAAATTGGATAAGTGAATGCGTAGCCCATTGTATCGATATAAATATCCGGTTGGTACTGTAAAAGTGCTTCCACTCCCAAAACCATTGAACCAAGACTTTGTAGCAAAAGTGTAAAGTGCGGATAACGTTCAGCTTCGACCCAATACCGTTTTCGTAAGAAAACAAAATCGATATTAGTCTCATCTAACACAAAATTAAAGACTCTTTTCACATTTCGCAATATTTCCTCGGCACTGACATTTGTATCGCCGGTATAGATTTTGATGTGAATTTTACTGCCATATTTATGCTGTAGAGCCCGAACTGCACACCATAGCACCCGTTCACCACCTCCGCCAGCATTGCAATACGGATGAAATATTCCCACTTGTAAAATATCTTGTTGACCATTCGATTTGAATTTCTTATTTAAAATATGCTTTCGCAGAACAAACACCGAAGCAACAATACTGATTAACAGTATGAAGATCAAAAGCAAAACGATTTTTGCACTGCAATTTACAAATTTTGAAAAAACATCATTAGTGTGTTGTTGTGAAATACATGAAATCGTGTTTTAACGCTGTTTACTTACACAAACCAGTAGTTTAGTGAACCCAATACCGAAAACATCTTGATTTTAATGTATTTTCATCTTTTCTTTTTGACGTCTTCGTTTGATTTTGTCTTTTTCCAATTTTTTTTTTACCTAAAAGCAAGACGTTTTGATGTTTTTACTCCCGGTGAACAGTTTTACTGATTCTTTATTCTGATACTGTTCGTTTGACGTTTCGTCTTTGTATGCGTGTGCATGTATAAGTAACAACACGTAACCCGATTTTGTGTTTACATATTTAAGCACACACGGTGGGGAAATAAGACTGAGCTACTATCGCGTTGCTCAGTTCTTTCACACATGGACAAATGCTAGTCAGCGAATGAAATTACGGTCTCTATGTATTATTAATGACAAAGTAAAAAAAATGTAATACGATAATTGTAAATTATTGATTGTTGTACGTCAATGTTAAGTTTGTGGGAAATACTTACATTGAATAACAATTCAAAGTCATCAAAACTT